>NC_066580.1:77128409-77219453 GCF_024323335.1 Lathyrus oleraceus | reverse complement strand
TCATAGATCAGTTTAACAAAGCTCAAGGAGAGATGTGAGGACAATCAAATTGCTGGCAAGGTTTGAAGAACCAGACCTGAAGAGGTTCAAGAAGATGATGGGAATTATACTACAAAGAGCACATCACGAGTTGGATGGAGTTTCTTCACAAAAGGAATCTGCTTATCCGTTGTTTGACCAAAATCTCCAGATCTCCTGACACAGTGGCACTACTGGCTGAAGTAAGGAGCAGTTCTTATGGGTTGTATACAGGAGGCTGATTCCTGATTTTTTGTTCCTCTCTTTACTTATTGTATTGTAGTGATGATCCACAGGCTGGTGTGGAATCCTTTTTGATGTACTATTGGCTAAGCCGTTTCCCTTCGCAAACTCATTTATATGATGGTTTTCCTTATTGCATCTTAATCTTCGAAGCTTATCTACGACTCGGTCTTCTTGCGTGAGACTGGAATCAAGGGGGTAGAATACCCTTTGGAATCGATAAACGTGTCATTGCATTTACATGTTCATTTGCATATCTTGCATAACAGGTACCCGCGCTGCGGTGTTCTCATATTATTTGGTGTTCCACTAGCAGGATAGCTGACCCAGCATTCACCGGTACGATACCCGCAGAAACCACCAGAGAGCAATGGAAAGCCTACAAGCGAGCTCGCCGAGATGAAGATCGCATGAATCAGTTCATGGATGTGGTTCAAGGGTGGCTCAGGGACAGCAAGAGCTCAGGCAGATGATGCAGAGGAATCCCGCCACTACTCAACCAGAGACGTTGACTGATCCTCCAGCTGGAGAGGTTAATGAACCCAGTGGACTGGGGCCTACCCCGATCCTATTGTCAACTCCGGTAAGCAACCCGTCCATGATGATCAGGAGGATCAGTTCCCCTTGCTTCAGGAGGACTTTGGTATGAGTCATGGTATGGACCCTATGTTTCGGAGACTGGAAGAGAGGTTGAAGGCAGTGGAAGGACAGAATCCTCTGGGAGTAGACGTTGCTGACTTGGGATTGGTCCTAGGCGTAAGGGTGCCACCGAAATCAAGGTCCCGATATTTGACAAATAGTGGCAACTCTTGCCCGAAGACCCATGTGCAAGCCTACTTTCGAAAGATGGTTGCATACTCCGATGACGAGAAGTTGCTTATGTACTTTTCCAGGATAGCCTAGCTGGGGCATCCCTGGAATGGTACATGAGGCTGGACAGAGCCCACATCCGTTGCTGGAGGGATTTGGCGGAGGCTTTCATGAAGCAGTATCAGTATAATGCAGACATGGCTCCGGACAGAACTCAACTTCAGAATCTGTCTCTTAAAAGCAATGAGTGCTTCAGGGAATATGCTCAACGCTGGAGAGAAACAGCTTCCCGTGTTCAACCTCCTATGTTGGAAAAGGAAATGGCTAACATGTTCATGAACACTCTGCCCCGGACCTTATTTGGAGCGCCTGGTGGGTTGCAATGCCTCCAACTTTGCTGATGTAGTCTCTGCCGGAGAGAGGGTGGAGAATTATTTGAAGACATACAAGATCCAGAGTGGAGGTGGATCCTCATCAGGGGTGAAGAAGTCGTTCATTCAGGGACAGAAGAGGAGAGAAGGGATGCAAGTGCCATATCTTCTTATCAGAACAGGATAACCGAGGAATAACTTTCAAACTATCATCAGCAACCGTATGTTTGCGGCTGTGACCATTCCAGCTGCAGCACCATTACAACACAACAACCCCAGCGTCAACCAGCTCAGTACCAACCACAACAACCGGGTAACAGACCCGCTTATCAACAGAGGCCAAGGACGATGGACCGGCGTTTCGACACTCTTCCAATGTCGTACGCTCAATTGCTTTCTAGTCTTCAGCAACTACAACTGGTGCAGTTACACACTCTGGCTCCTCCCGTCGGTAGGCTTCCGGCGGGGCACGACGCCAACGCTAGGTGTAGCTTCCACTCTGGGGCACCTGGCCACAATATTGAGAACTGCAAAGCTTTTAAGCATGTAGTTCAGGACCTCATAGATTCAAAAGCCATCGACCTTGCACCGGCTCCTAATGTCGTCAATAATCCCATGCCACAGCATGGTGAGCAAATGTTAACATGGTTGAAGGAGAAACCAAATCAGTTGGCCAGGTCTCTGCGGTCAACGATGAAGATGGGGATAGCGATTGCGACATCGATAACTGGGTGCGTCCGAGGATCCCGGTGAAGTCATCAACAATTGGTCTTCTGAGGAGATTGTCCAAGTCACTTTTCCGGAGGAGTAATTTTTCTTGTTTATTCATGCATGTCCAAGTCTTACGTTCCGCCCAGGGCGTAATGACTCATTGTAGGGCTCATCTATGTGGATACCTGCATTTTTTTATCATAAATAAAGGACGTCTTTTTGCATTCAAATGTTTTGCTCACTATCTTTCTATTTTTATAGTTTTCAAAATCAAAAATATATCTGGCAATGTTTGTTTTAGTTTTCACTCCTTGTTCACACTCATAAGCACATACCATCACTCATACAGATGCACATCACCGGATCCTATTGATAATAGTTCTTCTATGGCTCGCTTCGACTTTGAAAATCCAATCGTTCAAGCTGAAGAAGAGGGTGATGAAGACTGTGAACTCCCTGAAGAACTTGCCAGGTTATTAAAACAGGAGGAAAGGGTCATTCAACCGTATCAAGAGTCTACTGAAGTGATTAATCTCGGCACCGAGGACGTCAAGAGAGAAATCAAGATAGGGGTTGCTTTGGAAGATAATCTGAAGAAAGGGCTGATTGAATTGCTGCAAGAATATGTTGACATCTTCGCTTGGTCTTATCAGGATATGCCAGGGCTTGACACAGATATTGTGGTACACCGTTTGCCTCTCAAAGAAGGTTGTCCTCCGGTCAAGCAGACTCAGAAGAACAAGACCAGAGATGGCTGTCAAGATAAAGGAAGAAGTGCAAAAACAGTTGGATGCAGGGTTTCTAGCAGTCACAAATTATCCGCCATGGGTTGCAAATATCGTTCCAGTACCTAAGAAGGATGGAAAGGTACGGATGTGTGTTGACTACCGGGATCTGAACAGAGCTAGTCCTAAAGATGATTTCCCATTACCTCACATCGACATTTTGGTGGATAACACAGCTCAGTTCTCGGTATTCTCCTTCATGGATGGCTTTTCTGGCTATAATCAAATTAAGATGGCACCAGAAGACATGGAGAAGACAACATTCATAACCCCATGGGGCACCTTCTGCTACAAGGTGATGCCGTTTGGTCTGAAAAATACCGGAGCAACATATCAACGAGCGATGGTGACTGTTCCATGATATGATTCATCATGAAATCGAGGTTTATGTTGATGATATGATTGCCAAATCTCAGACAGAAGATAACATTTGGTGAATCTGCAAAAACTGTTTGAGCGTTTGAGGAAATTCAAGCTGAGGCTTAATCCGAACAAATGTACTTTCGGGGTGAGATCTGGGAAACTGCTGGGTTTTATTGTTAGTGAAAAAGGGATTGAGGTGGATCCGGCCAAAGTGAAAACGATACAGGAATGCCTGAGCCAAGAACAGAGAAACAAGTTCGTGGTTTCTTAGGGAGGTTGAACTACATTGCAAGGTTCATCTCTCACCTAACAGCCACGTGTGAGCCAAATATTCAAGTTGTTGAGGAAAGATCAGGCTATCAGGTGGAATGAAGATTGTCAAAGGCTTTCGGGAAAATAAAAGAGTATTTGCAGAATCCTCCTATCCTTGTGCCTCCGGTCCCAGGGAGACCGCTGATTATGTATTTGACAGTACTAGACAATTCCAGGGTTGTGTTCTCGGTCAACACGACGAGACAGGTAGGAAAGAGCATGCCATCTACTACCTGAGTAAGAAATTCACAGATTGCGAGTCGAGATACTCGATGCTTGAAAAGACATGTTGTGCACTTGCATGGGCTGCTAAGCGTTTGAGACAATACATACTGTCTCACACAACCTTACTGATCTCCAAGATGGATCCAGTCAATACATATTCGAGAAGCCAGTTCTCACCGGAAGGGTTGCTCGTTGGCAAATGGTACTGACAGAGTATGATATCCAGTATACATCCCAGAAAGCCATCAAAGGGAGTATTCTGTCAGACTATCTTGCTCAACAGCCGATTGATGATTATGAGCCGATGAAGTTTGATTTTCCAGATGAAGACATCATGTTCCTCAAGATGAAAGACTGTGAAGAGCCAGTTGTTGAGGAGGGACCTGATCCAGACGAAAAGTGGACTTTGTTGTTTGATGGGGCTGTCAATGCCAGAGGAAGTGGAATTGGCGCTGTCATTACTACTCTCCGAAAGGTGCCCACATGCCTTTCACCGCTCGTCTGACTTTTGAGTGCACAAATAATGAAGCTGAGTATGAAGCCTGTATCTTGGGTATTGAGCAAGCCATTGATTTGAGAATCAAGACTCTGGACATCTTCGGAGATTCAGCTCTAGTGATCAATCAAGTGAATGGTGATTGGAACACCCTCCAGCCCAATCTGGTCCCTTACAGAGATTACACGAGAAAACTATTGACTTTCTTCACAACAGTAAAGCTGTATCACATACCTCGTGATGAGAACCAGATGGCAGATGCTCTTGCCACTCTATCCTCCATGATCAACGTGATTCGGTGGAACCACGCTCCCAGGATTGATGTTATGCGCCTTGATAGGGCCGCGTATGTGTTTGCTGCTGAAGTGGTAGTTGATGACAATCCCTGGTATCACGACATCAAGTGCTTTCTAAAGAATCAAGAGTACCCTGCAGGGGCATCCAACAATGATAGAAAGACTTGGAGAAGATTGGCAGGCAGTTTCTTCTTGAACAAAGATGATGTGCTGTATAAGAGGAACTTCAACATGGTTTTGCTCAGATGCGTGGATAGACACGAAGCAGACATGTTAATGCAGGAAGTTCATGAAGGCTCCTTCAGTACTCATGCCGGCGGACATGCAATGGCTAAGAAATTGTTGAGAGCGGGTTATTACTGGATGACCATGGAATCTGATTGTTTCAAATATGCTCGGAAGTGTCACAAATGCCAGATTTATGCTGATAAGGTACATGTGCCGCCAAATCCTTTGAATGTGATGTCTTCGCCGTGACCTTTTGCTATGTGGGGCATTGATATGATTGGAAAGATTGAGCCGACCGCCTCCAATGGGCACCGCTTCATCCTTGTTGTCATTGACTATTTCACCAAGTGGGTCGAAGCAACGTCATTTGCAAAGGTCACCAGACATGTGGTTACCCGATTCATTAAGAAAGAAATCATTTGTCGTTATGGGATTCCCGAAAGAATCATTATTGATAATGGTTCTAATCTCAATAACAAAATGATGAAGGAGTTGTGCTAGAACTTCAACATTCAGCATCACAATTCTTCCCCTTATCGCCCTAAGATGAACGGTGCTGTCGAGGCGGCAAATAAGAACATAAAGAAGATTGTGCAGAAGATGGTCGTTACGTACAGAGATTGGCATGAGATGCTACCCTTCGCCTTGCATGGGTACCGTACTTCAGTACGTACATCGACCGGGGCAACCCCTTACTCCCTTGTGTATGGTATGGAAGCAGTCCTACCTGTTGAAGTGGAGATTCCTTCTCTAAGAGTCCTGTTGGATGTCAAGTTAGACGAAGCTGAATGGATTCGGACAAGGTTCAATGAGTTCAGTCTTATCGAAGAGAAGCGAATGGCAGCCATTTGTCATGGGCAGTTGTATCAAAGTCAGATGAAGAGAGCCTTTGATCAGAAAGTGCGTCCTCGATGTTTCCAAGTTGGAGATTTAGTGTTGAAAAGGATCCTTCCTCCTCAGACAGATCATAGGGGCAAGTGGACTCCTAACTATGATGGACCGTATATTGTCACCAAGGTTTTTGATGGTGGGGCCTTAATGCTTGCAACTATGGACGGTGAAAACTTCACTTCCCCTGTGAACTCAGACGCAGTTAAAAATACTTCGCATAAAATAGACCCGCTGGACAGTAAAAAGAATAGTCCAGGCAAAAATGGGCATCCCGACGAATCAAGAAAATGAAAAGGTTCGGGCAAAAATTAGGGATTAAAAATGAAAAGATCGTACACCCGGTAAGTTGAAAACCTGAAAAGGCAACTTAGGCAAAAATGGGTATCCTGGTGGATTGAAAACCCGAAAAGGGCGATCCAGGCAAAAGTTAGGGATTAAACGAATGACTGCGTTCTGAGTAGTTCTGAATCTTATCTCGTGTCAATGACTGGAAACTTTTGAAGGATAGGAAACAGCCCAATCACTCTTTTCAGAAAGCTGATCATCTGGAGGATCTTGAAGACGAGCAAGTCATAACAGAATTGGAACCCAATAGAAATCCATTTCACATTGCCATTAGATTAATTTCTGTTTTTATCTTTTGTGCGATTACCTCTTTCTAGGGATTGCTTCCTGATGTAAATGCCTATTCAGAGGCCATTCAATCAATAAAATCATGTTATTCAGTATATCTCTGTTTTCATTTTCATTTTACTGTTTTGTTTGCAAAAATGACGTCCGAATTTTTGATAAACATTGCATCATGAAACATAAGAGCTTTATAGGTACATGCTTAATAAACATTTAAAATTGTTGTAAATGTTAAGTACTTTAGATCGTCTATTCAGAACAGGTACCCTCGGGGCATTTCCTTAAGGTTCCCCGCCGATGATCGCGAATGTTTTCCCCCAACAGTCGAAGTTGGTATCTTATCCCTGCAGAGCTGATCAGAGCATCGGATTCTTCGATCCCCAGCAGCTCTCACTGCTGTACCTCCCCCAAGCGGTTGTTTCAGAATATACACTCCCCAGTAGAGTTGACAGTGCCAGACTATATATCCCAGCGGAGTTGACAGTGCCAGACTGTATCTTCCCAGCAGAAGCGGCTGCTCCTCAGGGTTCGATGCCAGATCGATGATCTCGACGCCAGATCCATGGTCTCTTTCCTTGAAGCAGAATCTCGGTACCGTATCGGTGTTTGCTTCCCCTGCTAAGTCGTCTCTCTCGCAGATTATGGTTGCCAGAACCACTATCGCTTACCCCAATAACAGGTTTTCAGTGCCGTTCTCTCCCCAGTCAGAGTCTCGGTATTTCGTCATTGCTAGAACACCGTGTGGCGGGTCATTTCCCCACAGAGTTCTTTACGCTGTGCATCTCCAACAACCTTGTCAGGGTCCAGAAGATAGTGATCACTTCCCCAACAGATTCCCTTGCCTCGGCTTGGCATTCTACCCAGCATTTCGCATCCCTGCATGTAGAATCATATTGCATTGCATCCTCCCAAATCGCGTAGCATTTCCATTTTCATGGAGCATTACGCCATTGAAAAATTCAAACATACGCATGTAAGCATAAAACATTCTCGGTATCCCAAGTGATAAGCCAGAAGTTGTTTCCGGTACTCAGACTGAAGATTGTTCATGACTTACCTTTACTATCCCCAGCAAGTGTCATTGGCCCATGCGCCGTCTCTATTATCTTTCCCTATTTCTGCCGATGCTGACAGGCATGAAGTTTTTCCGGTATTCAGACCGAAGTGGCATTCAGGCCAATTTTCCGATGTTCAGATCGAAGAAGTTTCCGACATTCAGGTCGATGCAACTTGTGGCATTCAGGCCAGTTTCCGGTATTCAGACCGAAGTGGCGTTCAGGCTAGTTTCCGGTATTCAGACCGAAGTGGCATTCAGGCCAGTTTCCGGTATTCAGACCGAAGTGGCGTTCAGGCCAGTTTCCGATGTTCAGATCGAAGAAGTTTCCGACGTTCAGATCGATGCAACTTGTGGCATTCAGGCCAATTTTCCGATATTCAGATCGAAGTGGCATTCAGGCCAATTTTCCGATATTCAGATCAAAGTGGCATTCAGGCCAGTTTTCCGATGTTCAGATCGAAGAAGTTTCCGACATTCAGGTCGACGCAACTTGTGGCATTCAGGCCAACCTCTCGGTGTTCAGACCGATATTAATAATCTCATATCTTCCGATGTTCAGATCGAAGTCATTTCCAGCATTCAGACTGATGAGCGGCATTCAGGCCATGGTTATTTCTGTGTTACCATTTATTTTGGTATCCAGGTTAACATTCTTTTTCGGTATTCAGACTGACTCTCACCGTACCAGACGGATTCTTCTTTCAAGACCACCTCTTTGCCGATTGTCACAGGCATTGTTACTTCACTTCATTTCAGTGCAAATTTTTCGGGCTTTTATTGTATTCAATCCCTTGATACCTCGAAAGTGCGAAAGCCGCTGCTATCTTCTTTTCGGGTCTCCAGTTGATTGAATGGGGGCAGCTGTAATACCTCAAAATTTGCCCCCCTCATTCATGCATTCATTTTTAGGTCATTTAACATTTCATATTGCATTTCATCATGTCAATCGGAATTAGATCCAAGAAGCTTGAATATCATCCAAGACACTTTGTGGGTCCTATCTGGGTGATCAGTCGACACAAGGGAATGGCTTGAGATACTTCCAACATGTTCAAATGGGGTCTATTCATCAGTCAAAACGTTAATCTTGAAGGAGCAAAAGTTTGTTCATTAGCTGTCATGCTCGCTAGGCGAGCAGAATGGGTCGCCTAGCGAGTCCCAAGAAAAGCCACCAGAATCACCTACGCTCAGAGGAATTTCTTGAACTGTCATGCTCGCTAGGCGAAGCCCATGCGTTTTGAAGATAAAAAAAAAAAAAAAAATAAAATAAAAAAAAACGAAAAAAAAAACGAAAATAAATAAATAAATAAATAAATAAATAAATAATAAATAAATATAACAACAGAAAAATCTTGGACTTGGACCTCTCTCATTTGAGCCCACAAAGCCACGAAAATCAGGTTATAAATTCTAAAAAAAATTCAGTGAAAAAAAGGCTAGAGAGTTTCTAACTAATTCAGAGCAACCTCCAGAGACTGAAGGGAACTCATCTGCAAAGAACCAATTCCCTCTCATATAAACCCTAAGATTGTTCTGCAAAGCCAACGGTGCAATTCAATTTCAATCGATCCTCCCCAATCAGGTATGTCCTATTTCCACTACTTTATACTTTCAACCTGAAATTTCTGAATGTATGAGGTATTATGGGTGAATTTGGAAGAGTGGGTATCGTTAGGTTTTACATATGGGCACATGTTTAGTATGTATGTCATGTCTTGATGTGTGGATCCTTGCCCCCTGACTTTGAATTTTGATACCCTTTTGATGCATATGTTTGACAAGAGGTTTAGGCCTCCTACACTTGGTTGCTTTTTGTGAGCTCTTTTTGTGAATTTTAATGGCATGATTCATGTGGTTACATTTTGATTTGGGGCAACTCTTGATTGCACCCCATCTTGTCACTCTAACATGTTTGTTGAGTTTTTTGTGAGGGCTCACATGACTCCTGAAAGGATAGCTTGCTTGGCATTCCACTTTATTTGTGGGATACCATTTGGAGATTTATTCCGATTACCTGTATTGACTTGCTTTCTTTGATGGTGCCAGCTCGAGAGATCTCTGGGTTTCTTATTTCTTTAGCTGTTATTACTTCGGATCTTTATCCGTGTGGTAGATCTCTTGATCCTTTATCTTTCCCGCATTTTATCGCTTTCTTAGCTGGAAGACCTCAATAGGAGGCAATGTTTTCTTTTGTTTGTTTACTTTTGTGCCCAAAAACCTCCAAGAAGAGGCATCAGTGCTAAAGACATCCCTAAAGAGGCAATTGATGGATAAAAGGGATTAGTAATCAATCCGCCGTTATTCAGTGTGTCGTTCTTTATGCTCACACTACGTGTCGATGCTTCAGAACAAAAGCCCAAGATCTTTTGTCCGGTCAGTCAGTGGAGAGGGTTCCACCTTTCTGAATCCCCACTTTTGTCATGAGCTCACCCCGTCCAGGGTTAAGAGCTGTGAGGTCTTATCCTCATTACCCTTTTGATCTGCTCACCCTGACGTTCAATGTCAGTGGTTAAGAGCCCATTTGATTACCTATTCCATGGCTTGTTTGTCGAGGTTGATATGACCCCTCTTGACTAAAGCCCTACCCATGTATGTTTGAGCCCCTTGGTGGCATTTTACTTTATGCATGTTTGTTTTGTATGGTGTGATCGTCTCCCCATAGGATTGCTAGGCTTCGTATAGTCTCTCGTTTGCATGTCAATTAAGGTAGCACTGTTCCTTCGTCTAGGACTTCCTTTTTGCATGAGCATCCCTAAAACACAAACAAACTCATTGATTTTTCTTCTCCTAAAAACACGTTAACTCCTTCTACTACAGGAGAGTAAGTCTCCAAAGGTCGAGCATCCGGTAGATTGCGTAGTAACGTCGTTCGTCCAAAACCAACCCCGTAGGTAGCCGAACTACGGCTTGCTCTGATTCTCATTCCAGATGAGATACGTAGGCATAAGACGTGATGTCTTAGCGAGCACACTCCTCTTTAACCCATAGGTAGCCGAGCTACGAAGACTCTGATTCTCATATTCAGATGAGATACATATGCAGTGGATGCGACATCCGTGCGAGTCATTTTCTTTTGACCCCTCTTTTAGTAAATAGTACATTAGATAAACCCACACCCTTTAGACAAGAACAAAAAGAGTGGATCCCGTAGAGTACTACGGATGCGTAGGGGTGCTAATACCTTCCTTCGCAAAATCGACTCCCGAACCCAAGATTTGGTTGCGAGACCTTGTCTTTACCTTTCCTTTTTCCAGGTTTACTTCGAGCGTTTCCTTTCCCTCCTTCGGGATGAATAACGCAAAGACCAAATTCCGGAGTTTCCAAGAGGTATTCCATAATGTCGGTTTCACGTATGACAATCAAGTGGCTGCTTTAGAAGACAACACGATGGATTCAGAGACACCATGCCTGGTGTACCATTGTGCCACTGCTCTAGACAATTTGGAATCCATTGATTTACCCGAAGTATTTCAATTGTCAAAGTAATTCAATTTTCTAAAATTCTTTTGCTCTGCCCAAGGCTTAAGGATCATATGTAGGGCCCATTTGTTTTAAATAATTATCATGATTAATAAAAGCATCTTGTTATTCAAACTTCTTTTATATTTTCATTTTTGTCTTAAGAAAATGGAAAACTTTTCAAAAACTACAAAAACATTTTTTTCTTTTGCATTTTACTTTTTCCACTTTCTAAAATCAACATTAAAATTATGCATAATAATCAATGAACCCGTTGAACTTGATAACGCTACAATCCCTCATAACTTTGAACTCCCTATTAACCAAGATAAAGAGGAGTGTGAGGACGATTATGATCTTTCTGAAGAGATGGAAAGGCTGCTCGTGCACGAGGCCAAAGCCGTTCAACCGCATCAAGAGCCAATAAAGGTCATCAACCTGGGTACAAAAGAAGAAAATAAAGAGGTAAAGGTCAGAACTACTCTCGAAGCCAGCATCAAGGAGAGGTTGGTAAAGATTTTGTATGAATATGTGGATGCGTTTTCCTGGTCATATCAAGATATGCATGGGCTAGACACAAATATTGTGGAGCACCGACTATCGCTTTGACCAGAGTGCCCACATGTGAAGCAAAAGTTAAGGAGAACCAGACCCAACATGTCCATCAAGATTCAGAAGTCAAGAGATAATTCGATGCAGGATTTATAGCAGTGTCCAAATATCCTCAATGAGTTGCTAACATTGTACATGTTCTTAAAAAAGATGGTAAAGTAAGGATATGTGTTGCTTACAGGGTTTTAAACAAAGCCATTCCAAAGGACGACTTCCATTTACCACATATTGATACACTAGTGGACAATACTGCCAAGTTTTTTGTCTTCTCATTCATGGATGGGTTCTCAGGATATAATCAAACCAAGATTGTGCCTGAAAATATGGAAAATACCACCTTCATAACCCCATGGGGAACGTTTTTCTATAAGCTGACACCCTTTGGTCTAAAGAACGCTGGGGAAACCTATCAAAGAGCGATGGTCACCCTCTTCCATGACATGATGCACAAAGAAATTGAAGTATATGTCGATGATATGATCACCAAATCACAAAGCTAAGAAGACCATATAGATTAATTGCATACGCTGTTTGAGCACTTGAGGAAGTTCATATTACAGTTGAATCCTGCCAAATGCACATTCAATGTTCGATCCGGAAAGTTGCTTGGATTTATCGTCAGCCAGCAAGGAATTGAAGTAGACTCTGATAAAGTCATAGTTATTTAAGAGATGCTCGTTACACGTACATAGAAAGAACTCAGAGGGTTCCTAGAAAGATTGAATTACATCTCCAGGTTTATCTCTCACATGACAGCTACGTGTGAGCCTATGTTCAAATTACTAAGAAAGAATCAAGAGGCCAAATGGAATTATGGTTATCTGTCATACCCCAAAATTTGCCTATTAATTTTTATGATAAATTGATTCATGCATGGCATTCATTTCACATTTGCATTCATTCATTAGCATACATTCTCATATAAATTATAAATTTTAATTTATTTATTATGTGATACAGATATAAAAAATAATAATAATTTTGGTTATCTGTATGATATAAATAAATTTTCTATATATAAATAAAATAGTTTTAATTTAATGATAAATAAAAATAGATTTGAATTTTAATTGTATAATTAAAATTTTAAATTAATTTTATTTGTTAAAGCTCATTAAATTATAATAACTATTTTTTAAAATTTAGTGACTCATGTTCCATTTATTCATTATTTATAAATAGTATTTATTTAGTAATTCACGTTTTTTACTTAATAAAATTTATTTATAAGAGTAACATTTTTTTAAAAGCTCATAAATTATAAAATAATTTTGGTTGGTATAAGTAAGAATAAATTTTTTTTTTGATGAAAGTAAAAATAGAAATAGGTTTAAATTTTAATTCAATTATGTAACTAAAATTTAAATTAATTTTTATTTAAATTATTCATTATTTATAATAATATTTGTATTTAATAAATATTTAGCAAGGTTAAACCCTAACTCTCCTAAAGTATAGGAAGGGATCCAAATATTTAGCAAGGTTAAACCCTAACTCTCCTAAAGTATAGGAAGGGATCCAAATAGTTAGCAAAGTTAAACCCTAAAGTATAGGAAGGGATCCAAATATTTAGCAAGGTTAAACCCTAATCCACACCATTATAAATACTTCATATGGCTGCAGCGAAAAGAGAAGAGGAAAAAGAGGAGAGATACAGCATAAGAAGATACACAAGGCAAGGCAGAAGCAAGAAGACTCACGGGCAGGGAAAGGAGAAGCAACCATAAAGCACTCATAGCCTGAATAAGAACAACACACATACAGTGAGCAAGCTAGAAGAATCAAATCCCCAGTAAGTGTTCATTATGGAATTTGCATCCAGCATGATTACCTTGCAATACTCCTTAATTCATGCATGAATAATATTGGTTTAATATATATATTGAGATGATGTATTCATGGTTTGGTGGATGTTGATATTGCTTTATTCAAGTATGCATCTGTTCTTGATATGTCATAGCATGTTGGAGAAATTCTGTTTGCATGATTAAAGAATTATATTTGCCATTTAATTATTATTATTATATGAGTGTTGTTTCTAGCATGATTATGTTTATTTCACATGCTGTTATTACATAATAATGATGATGATGATATAATGGTGATAATGTAAATCCTTGGTTGTCTTTAACATGTATGTGTTAGGTTTGTTTTATCATTATCACTTGCAGTAAAGAGAACTAATACATGAGTAAAATAATATAAGCTTCTTGATTTGTGCATGGCTATTTTTATTATTGCATGATGATTACATATGATCTTATTTTATGTGTGTGGTTTGATATAAGATGAAGTTACAGGTTTGTTGTATTCACATGAAAGAAACCGCATGAGAAAAAATAAAGTAGCTTGCCGTAAGAGAGAAAGCTGTAACATGCATGGTGGTGTTGTGTCAAAAATGGAAAAATCCATGTAGAATTAATATATATTTTAATGAAGGCGAATAAATAATGAATGAACCAACATGGCACGTTGGTAGCTTCCCCCTCACTGCAACGTAGAGGTCCTGGGTTTGAGCCCACAGGACCTATTTTTTAGCTTTTCAGTGTTTTTACTATGTTTACTCCCTTTCCACTATAATTAATTCACCACTATTTTTATATTATTAAAATAAAACCCATTAATTAATTTTCTAATTAATATATTATATTAGTTATTTAAACTAGGATATGATTTAATCTAGTTTATTAATTAAATTTTCATATATCACTTAATTAATTAAAATGGGCTATTTTGAATAATAAAAATCTAATTATATTTTTTTTTCTATTTTCTTTTAAAATTTCTATCAATTTAGTCTAAGTTTTTCCATAAATTCATAAAAAAAAAGTTTCTATTATTATAGACTAAAAATATTCTTAATTCATTCTTAAATTTAGTTTATTTATTTCATTTGTCATGAACTTTCTATGTAATAGATTTAATTAGGATTTTTTTTTCTTTCTTTTTAGTTTAATTAGGTTTTATTATTTGGTATGCCCTTTTAATTTTGTACTCGTTAATTAAGATTTAGATATTTTATATCCCCTTTTAAATTATGTACCCCCCATCCCGAAGCCATGTAATAGCGTAGTCTTATTTTTCGCACTTTAATTTTTCCATACTGTGAATATAACTGTCTAGATGTATGCTAATAGGATTGCATGGAAAGATAAATAATCGAACTTAGATAAATTAATTCAAGATAATATATCTGAATCCAATCATTTCCACACTTGCACCTCTAGGGTAACCCTCTCTTTGTTGCCTTACGATATTATGGTCATGTCCCGCGAATGTGGGGATACCCTTAGCAAAGACCTTTTCGATTAAATCTTCATCATCCCTAAACAGATAAGTCATAGTCCCTTCGATCAAAAGGTCAATGTCCCTACAAGATAAATCATAGTCCCTCGAACGTTGCCTTCGAATATATGACCTTGTCCCTCGAACGTTGCCTTCGAATATATGACTTTGTCTCTCGATGACCCTTCGTTGTAGCCTACGATTAAATGATGATCGTATCTTCGAATGCTAAGGTATCCTTACAAATGTTGCCTTCAATGACCAATCGACGACCCCACGATGTCCCTTTACATCCAAAGGATAAGACTACTTACTTCTCAATAGTAAGGACAGTTTTACCCTCCTAAGGATAGGAAATACCTATAAAGACCTTGGTTAGGTATAACTCTTAAATGCTTGCTCACAACTTAAAATACTTTTCACACCTCACACTTTTCAAAACATCTTTTAGAAAATCACCACTTCGTATACATTCGCACCAAAATCATCGCCGAGTTATATTTTTCTAAACATCTTTCAAAATCAAACGAGATAAACACTTTGTATACATTCGTACAAGAATCATTACAAAGTTAAACTCTCCTTTCAAAATATCAAACACTTTCTCAAACAAGGAAAACATAAGTGAGTTAAGCAATTAAGAGCCCATGGATAACCATGGATACAAAGGGTGCTAACACCTTCCCTTTGTATAATGTACCTCCCGAACTCAAAATCTAATCAAGGTCTTTCCTGTTCTTTTCCGCCTTTCCTTATTGGATAAAAGAAAAGTCGGTGGCGACTCTTGCTGTCCGCAACATTGCTTTTCAAAGCAAAAACACAAAGTCAGTTCACCGTATCACAGAACTGGCGACTCTGCTGGGGAATCTTAAAAAGAGAGTTTACCTTAAAGATAAGATCACTTATGTTTTCGAATTGTTTCTTTGTCTGATTTACTTTTAAGGGATTGTTTGGGTATTCTATGCTTGAGTGAAAGATCCTACACCCGGATCTAGTGTACCTTAGGTAAGTAGCAAGAGATCATCGTGACTGTCCGATGTATACTGGAATGGTTAAAATGATGGCTACGGTTAATGTGACACTTTGGATGTCCTGATGTTCCTCATGTTTACTTGAGAAAAAATTTGGCGTCTGCATGGTGTCATCAAAGCATTAACCAGACCTTTAGAACCCTAATTGACTCATCCTAGCCATTAGAAAGTAGTGAGATAACTGACTTCGGTTCCGACTGGGGTTGGTTGATACTCGATACTACACTCTTTGAGATTGGACTTTAGGAAAATTTTGGTCAACCGCTTGGTGTTGCACTGAAGTGGACTTAAGGAAAGGTCAATGATTTGAGATCCTTCTAGAACCCGGTTACTATTCTAGGACAGGTTGAACCAACCAAACTTCAGTGGGAAGGGTACTTACCTATGGAACTCATGCAAGCCTTAAAACCTAGGAATGATTGTGGTGTGACTTGTTTGTGCTTGTTACTTACTTGACATCATAACATCATAACATCATGACATCATGGCATTGTACTAACCATTTCGAGGACTTAGGGATTTAACTTTGCTCTGTTTTGTAGGGCTATGGCTTCCAAGAAGACCATCCGGATCAATTTTGTAGCGACCTCTCTTCAACTCAAAGATTTAGTGTCAGAACTTCCCGATCATGCTCAGTTCATCAAGAAACATGGTTATCTCCTCAATTTAGTTACCACCGGTTTCAAGGAAGAGATGATGAGAGTTCTATTCCAGTTCTTTGATCCCAAACATCATTGCTTCACCTTCCCAGATTATCAGTTGGTACCCACATTAGAAGAATTTTCCAGGTTGCTTGGGATACCTATCCTTGATCAAACACCTTTCAGTGGTTTAGAAAAGATTCCGAGGTCTGAAGAGGTTGCCGCAGCTTTACACATGACAAAGTCCGACATTGAAACTAATTGGGTAACAAGAAGTGAAGTTAAGGGTTTACTTGCCAAATTTCTGATAAATAAGGCCCGAGAATTCCTAAAAGCTATGAGTGTCCATGCTTTCGAAGATGTTCTAGCATTACTAATCTATGGTTTGGTGCTATTTCCTAATCCGGATCAATTCATAGACATGAATGTTATTAAGATATTTCTCACTCATAACCCTGTGCCCACCTTGCTTGGAGACATTTTGCATTCCCTTCACACTCGTACTATGAAAAGGCAAGGGACTCTCATGTGATGTGTACCTTTATTATCTAGGTGGTTTATTTTGCACCTTCCTCAATCAGTCTTGAAGAATGAGCAAAATTTGAAATGGTCTCAAAGGATAATGTCGCTCTCCCATTCAGACATCCATTGGTGTCCCCAACCCAAAGAAAATGTTATCATCATTGACCGTTGTGGAGAATTCTCTAACGTACCACTCCTGGGGATAAGAGGAGGTATTACTTATAATCCTGCTTTAGCCCTACGTCAGTTTGGTTATGCTCGAAGAGATGGTCCACATGAAATAATTATCCAAGGCACTGTGTTTGACTATGACAACGATTCTCAAGGTCTCCGTCAAAGGTTTGTACGAGCTTGGGGCATGGTGAAAAGAAGCACTTTAGGACAGAAAAACTCTATTCCTATGGAACCTTATCTCAGATGGGTACGCGCCAGAGCTCGTGAGCTTATCACGCCATATCTTACAATCAGACCTCTGATTGTTGAACCAAAAGTTGAAGGAGGTACCCCTCAGATCATTCCTTATCCATATATGCCTACCAATGTTGAAGAATTGAAGAAATCTTGGATCCAGTTGAGAGAGGAAAGGGATACTTTTGAAGCTCAGTTCTGTGCTGAAAGGAAGAAAGTATTAGAGCTCACCAGCCAGCTTAATGAGGAACGAAGTCTCAATGCATATCTCCGCCCAAAAAGAAGCCGTCCCTGGGAGACTTGAGCTTTCATTTTTCTTGTAATGAACATTGATTAAATAAATTATTAATAAAAGTTCCCCTTTTTTGGTGGTTTACGCAAAGTTAAATTCCAAAAGTCCTTGAAAACATTTCATACATTGCATAGCATAACATAACATTGTATAACGGGTACTCTAAAGGATCAATGTTCTCACGGTCTTCCTCTCAAACAGAAAAATGGCCCTCGAACAAACTGTCAAGGATCTCCAGGCTCAGAATGCTCAATTCCAGGAGATGATCTTGAACTTATCCAAGGGGCAGGAGGAACTGAAGACTCTATTGCTCGAGAAGAAGAAAGACAAGAAATCTGTGAGTTGCATTAACCCGGGAAGAAGGTTTAAAGGACAAGCTTCAGGAGCCAAGATTGGAATTCCGAAGGATAAAGAAGATGAGACAGAAAATGATTCGGAAGATGAGAATGCTGATCCCTTCAACCCTGAGGACGACTATGAAAATTATGAAAATTATGAAAATGAACAGTACTCTCCGAAAGATGATAAGTATAAGTTGCTGGAAGAACGTATGCTAGCTATGGAGGGTCAGAAGGCGCCCGGTCTGGATTTCGAAAGCTTAGGTCTGGTCTCTGATGTGGTCATTCCTCGCAAATTCAAGGTCACCGCTTTCACTAAGTATGATGGTGCGTCTTGTCCTCAGATGCATTTGAGAGCTTATGTGAGAAAGATTCAGCCGTATACCACTGATAGGAAGCTATGGATCCATTTCTTCCAAGAGAGTCTGTCTGGCACACAGTTAGAGTGGTATTATCAGCTCGAGAGCTCTAACATCCGCACCTGGACTGATTTAGCGACAGCTTTCTACAAGCACTACCAGTATAATTCTGAATTAGCGCCTACTCGGCTACAGCTGCAGAATATGACTATGGGCTCTAAAGAAAGCTTCAAAGAATATGCTCAAAAATGGAGAGATTTGGCTGGCAGAGTCAAACCCCCTATGACTGATCGAGAATTAGTGGACATGTTCATGGGTACACTGACTGGCCCATTCTACAGCCATCTATTGGGAAGTTCCTCATCGGGTTTCACTGAACTTATATTGACGGGTGAACGTGTTGAAAGCGGCATTCGAAGTGGAAAGATACAGGCGACTACCTCTGCAAGCACCAAAAAGTCCTATCAGGGGAAGAATGAATCAAATGCTGTGTACGGTCAAAGGGGTCATAACAAGAAAAATCGTGACCATACTGTTGGAGCAGTTACGATTGCAGCACCGCCATCTCAAAACTTCCAACACAGACAAGACAGGCCAAGAAGGCAGTTTACCAAGATCAATATGACTTTAGCACAAGCACTGCAGGGTATGCTAAAAGCAAATTTAATTACCCTCAGAGATCCTCCTGCAAATCCCAACACTACTTCTCCTCGTTATAATCCCAATGCCAGGTGTGCATATCACTCCGATAGCCCCGGGCATGATACAAACGATTGTTGGTTGTTGAAGAATAAGATTCAGGATATGATCGACACTGGAGAAATTGAATTTGATCCTCCGGAGACTCCTAATGTCATCACTGCTCCTATGCCTAATCATGACAAGACTGTTAATGCTGTGGATGACAATTCTCACATTACTAATGTAGCTGACTTAGCATCTCCTCTCCTGATCATCAAGAAGAATTTATTGCAAGCTGGTTTATTTCCAGGTTGTGCTGAAAATTGCGATCTCTGTATACTCCGACCCAATGATTGCTTGAAGTTGAGGAATGGTATTCAACGGCTGATGGATGATCGTACAATTCTCTTTGAAAAGATTCCTAAGGTGGAAAACCCTATTGAAGAAATATCTGTGATTGTTAGCTCCAAAGTTCCAGTGAAGATTACCGCTACTAGAGTGCCTGTGAAGATTACTGTTGAGCCCAAGGTAGCTCCCCTAATTATTAGTGCACCTGGCCCAGTATCGTATTCCTCAAGCAAAGCCATTCTGTGGAATTATGGAGGTGATGTTTACATCCACGGCATAAAGCAAGATGATAATTCTGCTAATCCTAATGACGTTGACATTGTTGGGACTAGTAAAATTACTCGAAGTGGAAGGATCTTCTCTCCAGAAATCTCACCTCCCGCCCCTGAAACTCGAGGAAAGGGACCAGTAATCAATCCTTCTCAGTCAAAGACACCAGTCAAAGTTACTACCGAAGATGTTGCCAAGCAGGAAATGGAAGAAATGCTGAAAATCATCCGTAAGAGTGATTTTGATGTGGTAGAACAGCTGGGGCATACTCCATCTAAAATTTCGATGTTATCCTTGTTGTTATCTTCTGAATCTCATGCCAATGCGTTGATAAAATTCTTGAAGACCACTCATGTACCTCAGGAGACATCTGTCGATCAGTTAGAAAATTATGTTGCTAACTTGGCTGCTGATAATGGCATAGGCTTTTCTGATGCTGAACTGACACCAGCAGGAAAGAATCACAATAAAGCTCTGCATATCTCCATTGAGTGTAAGGGGATCACCTTGTCTCATGTGTTGATCGACAATGGCTCTTCTTTGAATGTGCTACCGGAAGCTGTGCTCGATAAGCTTGACTGTAAAAGCATTAAACTGAAACCTAGTGACATTGTGGTGCGTGCTTACGATGGTGCGAATAGTGTTGTCCATGGTGAAGTGGTTCTCCCTATCAAGATAGGACCTCAAGTCTTCAACGCTACCTTTTACGTAATGAACATTCGTCCTGCCTATTCCTGCTTGCTGGGACGCCCTTGGATCCATGGGGCAAGTGTTGTAGCTTCGTCTCTCCATCAAAAGCTGAGGTATCCAATAGAGGGCAAGATTGTCACTGTGTATGGAGAAGAAGAGTATATTGTCAGTAGTGTGCATACCTTCAGATACGTCGAGATGGATGGTGAATTCTTTGAGACTCCTTCTCAGTCATTTGAAGTAGTTCCTCCGACCAGTCCTGTCCTTAAGCCAACTTCCCGTGTGCCCAAGGTTATTCGTGCTCCTCCTGCTATGATTTCTCTGAAAGATGCTCAAGCCGTGGTTGAAGATGGTGGTCGTACTGGCTGGGGTCAACTGATCGATGCACCGTACAAGTCTGATGAATTTGGCCTGGGGTTTAGCTCTGAAAAGATAGTCGGAGATCAGATTAATGCTGTAGAAGATGCTGATAGCGATTGCGACTTGGATAGCTGGATTTTCCCAAAAATTGGTGACAGACTCAATAATTGGAAGGCTGAAGACACTATCCCGATTTCCTTTAGTCAGGAGTAATTGTTATTGCTTATTTTAGTGTTTCAAATTTTGTAATTTTTATTATGAACAATTGAACTTCTTAAAGCATTGTGTCTATGCCCGGGGCACAATAGCTAATTTGTTAAGGGTTTTGTCATTTTCATAAGCATATTCACATTCAATAAATCAATGGACTTTTTGCATTCAAATATTGCGCTCTTTATCTTTCCTGTCATCTTTCAAATAAGCTATGTTTTCTTACACACACTCACGTAACAAATTGCAGATCCATATCCACTCTGGATCCTGTTGATAATAATTCTGCTACTGTTAATTATGGCTTTAAAAATCCGATCTACCAAGCCGAGGATGGAAGTGAGGGAGATTGCGAAGTGCCTGGAGAGCTTGCCAGACTGTTACTGCAAGAAGAAAAGACTATACAGCCGCATGAGGAATCAATTGAAATTGTAAATCTGGGTACTGAAGTAGACAAGAAAGAAGTCAAAATAGGAGCAGGCTTGGAAAACAGTGTCAAAGAAAGATTGATTCAGATGTTACATGACTATGTAGAGATTTTTGCTTGGTCTTATGAAGACATGCCAGGACTGGATACTGATATAGTAGTACATCGTTTGCCGATGAAGGAAGATTGTCATCCTGTTAAGCAAAAGGTTCGTCGCATGCGTCCTGAAATGTCTGAGAAAATCAAAGCCGAGGTTATGAAACAATTTAATGCAGGTTTTCTAGCTGTTACTTCTTATCCTCAATGGGTTTCTAATGTGGTACCAGTGCCAAAGAAGGAGGTAAGGTGCGAATGTGTGTAGATTACAGAGATTTGAATAAAGCAAGTCCCAAAGATGACTTTCCACTTCCGCACATTGATGTTCTGGTAGATAACACTGCTCAACACAAGGTATTCTCATTCATGGATGGATTCTCAGGTTATAACCAGATTAAGATGGCACCTGAAGACATGGAGAAAACTACGTTTGTGACACAATAGGGCACTTTCTGTTACAAAGTAATGCCATTCGGTTTAAAGAATGCAGGGGCAACATACCAGCGTGCTATGGTGGTTTTGTTCCATGATATGATCCATCATGAAATAGAGGTATATGTGTATGACATGATAGCCAGATCTCATACTGAAGAAGAACATCTCGATCATTTATACAAACTGTTTGAGAGGTTGAAGAAATACAAGTTGAGATTGAACCCGAACAAATGCACCTTTGGAGTAAGATCCGGTAAACTCTTGGGCTTTATTGTCAGTGGTAAAGGAATTGAGGTTGACCCGGCTAAGGTGAGAGCTATTCAAGAAATGCCAGTTCCCCGTATAGATAAAGAAGTCAGAGGTTTCTTGGGACGCTTGAATTACATTGCCCGATTTATCTCCCATTTGACTGCTACTTGCAAACCCATCTTCAAATTACTGAGGAAAAATCAAGAGATAATATGGAATGATGAATGTCAAGAAGCTTTTGACAAAATCAAGAAGTATCTCCAAGAACCTCCAATTCTGATGCCACCAGTTGAAGGAAGACCTCTAATCATGTATTTGAGCGTGTTAGAAAATTCAATGGGGTGTGTGCTGGGGCAACATGACGAGTCTGGTCGAAAAGAGCATGCAATATACTACCTTAGCAAAAAGTTTACCGACTGCGAAAGAAGATACTCACTGCTTGAGAAAACTTGTTGTGCTTTGGCTTGGGCTGCTCGCCGACTAAGACAGTATATGTTGAATCATACCACTTTATTGATTTCTAAGATGGATCCTATCAAATATATATTTGAGAAACCTGCTCTCTCCGGAAGAATAGCAAGATGGAAGATGATTTTAACAGAGTATGATATCCAGTATACTACCCAGAAAGCAATCAAAGGAAGCGTGTTAGCTGATCATTTGGCTCATCAAGCAGTTGATGATTACCAATCTATGAATTTTGAGTTCCCTGATGAGGATGTTATGCTTGTTACTGATTATGAAGAACCTGGACCGGATGAAGGACCCAAACTGGGATCCCGATGGACTATGGTTTTTGATGGATCTTCTAATGCATTGGGCAATGGTGTTGGTGTTGTAATTATTTCTCCCAAGGGTTGCCATACGCCTTTCACTGCTAGACTATGTTTTGATTGTACCAATAATATTGCTGAGTATGAAGCATGTATTTTGGGACTCAAAGCTGCTATAGACCTGAGAATCAAGTTTTTGAGTGTGTACGGAGACTCAGCCTTAGTAATCAGTCAGATCAAAGGAGAATGGGACACTAAACATCCGAATCTCATCCCTTATCGAGAGCGGGTGTTGACATTAATCCCATACTTTGAAGAGATTACATTCGAACATATTCCACGAGAAGAAAATCAGTTGGCAGACGCATTGGCTACCATGTCATCTATGTTCAGAGTCAGATGGGACAATGAAGCTCCCATGATCACCATTGAACGATTAGATGAACCAACATATTGTTATGAACTTAATACTGATGAAGTAGAAGAGAAACCTTGGTTCCACGAAGTAAAAAGATATTTAGAAACTCAGGAATACCCTGGAGGGGCATCCATCAATGACAGAAAATTTCTGAGGAAGTTCTCCGCTAAATTCTTTTTGAGTAATGGAGTATTATACAAACGTAATCATGATTCGACTTTGCTTCGCTGTGTGGATAAAAAGGAAGAAGAAAATATTATGGAAGACATGCATGACGGTATTTTTGGGACTCATTCTAGTGGACATACGATGGCCAAGAAGATTCTGAGATCAGGGTATTATTGGTCTACCATGGAAGTTGATTGCCACCATCACTCCAGAACTTGTCACAAGTGCCAGATCTATGCGGACAAAGTACATGTACCTCCTGCTCCATTGAACGTGTTGACAACCCCTTAGCCCTTTGCAATGTGGGGCATTGATATGATTGGAGAGATTAAACCTACTGCTTCTAATGGACATCGTTTCATTCTTGTTGCTATTGATTACTTTACGAAGTGGGTAGAGGCAGCCTCATTTGCTTCTGTCACCAAGAATGTGGTGGCACGGTTCATCAAGAATAGTCTTATTTGTCGGTATGGCATCCCTGAAAGAGTTATCACTGATAATGGTACTAATTTGAACAACAAGATGATTACTGAACTCTGCACGCAGTTGAAAATAAAACACCATAACTCTTCTCTGTACCGGCCAAAGATGAATGGCGCCGTAGAAGCTGCTAATAAGAATATTAAGAAGATTATACAAAAGATGACAGTAACATACAAAGACTGGCATGAGATGTTACCATTTGCTCTTCATGGTTATCGCACTTCAGTACGCACTTCGACAGGGGCAACTCCTTTCTCTTTAGTCTACGGAATGGAAGCCGTTTTACCAGTGGAAGTTCAGATTCCCTCTCTAAGAATTATGAAAGATGCAGGCTTAGATGAAGATGAATGGATTCAGACTCGACTCGATCAGATAAATTTGATTGATGAAATGAGACTTGCGGCTGTTTGTCATGGACAGATATATCAGAAGCGCATGACCCAGGCATTTAATAAAAAAGTCAAGAGACAGGTGTATCAAATTGGCGACTTGGTGATAAAGCGTATCATTCTACCACAAGGTGATCCTAGAGGCAAATGGACTCCCACATACGAAGGGCCATTTGTAGTTAAGAAGGTGTTCTCTGGTGGAGCCATGATGCTTGCTACAATGGATGGTGAAGATTTCCCGCATCCCGTGAAAGCGGACATAGTTAAAAAATACTACGCATAAAAGAGACCCGCTAGGTCGACATATCTAGGCAAAAGTAAGGGCATCCCGGCGAACCAAAAGGGTTCGGGCAAAAATTAGGGATAAACATGTAAAAATGTACACCCGGCAAGTCGAAAACCTGAAAAGGAGGCTTGGGCAAAAAAGGGTATCCTGGTGGACTGAAAACCTGAAAAGGCGGTCCAGACAAAATTAGGGATTAAAGCGTATGACTATGTCCCGTTCTCGGTCAGCTTCACCAAAGTCAAAGAGACTGAACAAGCCAATCACTTCTATCCGACAGCAAGAGATGAGATGCTTGAAAACATAATAGCAGTAGTAGAATTAAAATCAATAGGACTTTTTTTTTCATAGCTGTTTTTTCTTTGCTTTTTTGACAATTTCCTCTTACTAGGATTTCTGTCTCCTTGTATTAAAATTGCTTGTTTATAGGCCCTCTTTCAAAATCAATACAATTTTATTTCCAAAAAGATACTTTTGTTTTACTTTCTCCGTTTTGTTTGCATAAACGTCCATTGATTTAATTTGAATTAATATATGCATTTGAATATAATTGATGTTTACCGAAAATACATGCATAAAATAGAAATAGCAATTACTAAAAGACTTTAGGATCAAGGATAAGGTTTAACCATGCGTTCTAACAAATCCGGTTGCAAATCCTATTCCCCAGCAAAACCAGTTATTCCCAGAAGAAATTGGCACTACTAGACAGACTGGTCATCTCTTTTATCCCCAGTCAGGTTCTGTTGAATATTTCTACCATCAGACAAAAATCAAATATCCCCAGCTAAGAAAGGGTCATCAATACAAATATCTCCAACCAGAATACCGGGATTTATTTTCCCATGGCAAAAAATTTCAGACGCATAATTCATTCATGCATCATTTCACAGCATATACATGCATGCAATGTTCACATTTATTTTCAAGAGCATAAAACATCTCATGCATCATGACATGGCATGAGGCTAACTCTTTTTTTTCCAAGTTAATTATCCTCCTGATACAGTCAAAATAAAGATTCATTCAGACGGATATCTTTATCGATTACATTCAAGATTCAGATACATCTTTCAGATATAATCCATATGAATATTCATTCTGACAAGCATTCTGATATCCTCCTAATGATGGCATCTTTAAGCCCATCCTAGACATTTATTGCAAATACAACATATACAAATATTATCAGATATAGCCTAACGTACGACTCATTCTGATTCAGCCTAACGTATGGTTCCTTCAACTGTTCCAATACGGTCTAGCGTACGACCCATTTGGATATCCATCCCCTCAGATACTACCTAGCGTACGGTACATTCTGAAATGTAGTCTAGCGTATGACTACCCCTTTTATCATCAGATACAGCCTAATGGACGGCTCATTCTGCTACTCAGATACGATCTAGCGTATGATCCATTCTGATCTTTTATCCTCAGATACAGCCTAATGGACGGCTCATTCTGCAACTCAGATATGGTCTAGTGTACGATCCAGTCTGGCTCTTCTCATAAGATACTACCTAGCATACGGTACATTCTGAAATGTAGTCTAGCGTGCGACTACTTTTTATCGCCAGATACAGCCTAATGGACGGCTCATTCTACTACTCAGATACGATCTAGCGTACGATCCATTCTGATCTTTATTTCTCCAGATACAGCCTAACGGACGGCTCACTCTGCTACTCAGATACGGTCTAGCGTATGACCCATTCTGATCCTTATCTCATCAGGTTCAGCTCACCCTAATATCACCTAATGGATGACTCATTATACGGTCTAGCGTACGACCCAGTGTGACACCCATGTCTTCAGATATGGTCTAATGTACGACGCACTCTGAAGCTCTCATCATCAAACTTTCTGGATGGCATCTTTAAGCCCATCTCCATCAAGACTATCTTTTAATTAACAAGTGCAAATTTTTGGGGCATTCTAAGTGTTCAATAATCTTCCACCTCCAGATCACGAATGACGTACATACCATTCTAATTCTCTCGGTTTAAGAATATTGAACAGGGGCAGCTGTCATACCCCAAAATTTGCCTATTAATTTTTATGATAAATTGATTCATGCATGGCACTCATTTCACATTTGCATTCATTCATTAGCATACATTCTCATATAAATTATAAATTTTAATTTATTTATTATGTGATACAAATATAAAAAATAATAATAATTTTGGTTATTTGTATGATATAAATAAATTTTATATATATAAATAAAATAGTTTTAATTTAATGATAAATAAAAATAGATTTGAATTTTAATTGTATAATTAAAATTTTAAATTAATTTTATTTGTTAAAGCTCATTAAATTATAATAACTATTTTTTATAATTTAGTGACTCATGTTCCATTTATTCATTATTTATAAATAGTATTTATTTAGTAATTCACGTTTTTTACTTAATAAAATTTATTTATAAGAGTAACATTTTTTTAAAAGCCCATAAATTATAAAATAATTTTGGTTGGTATAAGTAAGAATAATTTTGATTTTTTTTTGATGAAAGTAAAAATAGAAATAGGTTTAAATTTTAATTCAATTATGTAACTAAAATTTAAATTAATTTTTATTTAAATTATTCATTATTTATAATAATATTTGTATTTAATAAATATTTAGCAAGGTTAAACCCTAACTCTCCTAAAGTATAGGAAGGGATCCAAATATTTAGCAAGGTTAAACCCCAACTCTCCTAAAGTATAGGAAGGGATCCAAATATTTAGCAAAGTTAAACCCTAAAGTATAGGAAGAGATCCAAATATTTAGCAAGGTTAAACCCTAATCCACACCATTATAAATACTTCATATGGCTGCAGTGAAAAGAGAAGAGGAAAAAGAGGAGAGATACAACAGAAGAAGATACACAAGGCAAGGTAGAAGCAAGAAGATTCACGGGCAGGGAAAGGAGAAGCAACCATAAAGCACTCATAGCCTGAATAAGAACAACACACATACAGTGAGCAAGCTAGAAGAATCAAATCCCCAGTAAGTGTTCATTATGGAATTTGCATCCAGCATGATTACCTTGCAATACTCCTTAATTCATGCTTGAATAATATTGGTTTAATATATATATTGAGATGATGTATTCATGGTTTGGTGGATGTTGATATTGCTTTATTCAAGTATGCATCTGTTCTTGATATGTCATAGCATGTTGGAGAAATTCTGTTTGCATGATTAAAGAATTATATTTGCCATTTAATTATTATTATATGAGTGTTGTTTCTAGCATGATTATGTTTATTTCACATGCTGTTATTACATAATAATGATGATGATGATATAATGGTGATAATATAAATCCTTGGTTGTCTTTAACATGTATGTGTAAGGTTTGTTTTATCATTATCACTTGCAGTAAAGAGAACTAATACATGAGTAAAATAATATAAGCTTCTTGATTTGTGCATGGCTATTTTTATTATTGCATGATGATTCAATATGATCTTATTTTATGTGTGTGGTTTGATATAAGATGAAGTTACAGGTTTGTTGTATTCACATGAAAGAAACAGCATGAGAAAAAATAAAGTAGCTTGCCGTAAGAGAGAAAGCTGTAACATGCATGGTGGTGTTGTGTCAAAAATGGAAAAATCCATGTAGAATTAATATATATTTTAATGAAGGCGAATAAATAATGAATGAACCAACATGGCCCGTTGGTAGCTTCCCCCTCACTGCAACGTACATGCTAATATATATTATTAGCATACATCTATTTTTATTATCCTATTTTTTAGCTTTTCAGTGTTTTTACTATGTTTACTCCCTTTCCACTATAATTAATTCACCACTATTTTTATATTATTAAAATAAAACCCATTAATTAATTTTCTAATTAATATATTATATTAGTTATTTAAACTAGGATATAATTTAATCTAGTTTATTAATTAAATTTTCATATATCACTTAATTAATTAAAATGGACTATTTTGAATAATAAAAATCTAATTATATTTTTTTTTCTCTTTTCTTTTAAAATTTCTATCAATTTAGTCTAAGTTTTTCCATAAATTCATTAAAAAAAAGTTTCTAATATTATAGACTAAAAATATTCTTAATTCATTCTTAAATTTAGTTTATTTATTTCATTTGTCATGAACTTTCTATGTAATAGATTTAATTAGGATTTTTTTTCTTTCTTTTTAGTTTAAAGTTTTATTATTTGGTATGCCCTTTTAATTTTGTAGTCGTTAATTAAGATTTAGATATTTTATATCCCCTTTTAAATTATGTACCCCCATCCCGAAGCCATGTAATAGCGTAGTCTTATTTTTCGCACTTTAATTTTTCCATACTGTGAATATAACTGTCTAGATGTATGCTAATAGGATTGCATGGAAAGATAAATAATCGAACTTAGATAAATTAATTCAAGATAATATATCTGAATCCAATCATTTCCACACTTGCACCTCTAGGATAACCCTCTCTTTGTTGCCTTACGATATTATGGTCATGTCCCGCGAATGTGGGGATACCCTTAGCAAAGACCCTTTCGATTAAATCATCATCATCCCTAAACAGATAAGTCATAGTCCCTTCGATCAAAAGGTCAATGTCCCTACAAGATAAATCATAGTCCCTCGAACGTTGCCTTCGAATATATGACCTTGTCCCTCGAACGTTGCCTTCGAATATATGACTTTGTCTCTCGATGACCCTTCGTTGTAGCCTACGATTAAATGATGATCGTACCTTCGAATGCTAAGGTATCCTTACAAATGTTGCCTTCAATGACCAATCGACGACCCCACGATGTCCCTTTACATCCAAAGGATAAGACTACTTACTTCTCAATAGTAAGGACAGTTTTACCCTCCTAAGGATAGGAAATACCTATAAAGACCTTGGTTAGGTATAACTCTTAAATGCTTGCTCACAGCTTAAAATACTTTTCACACCTCACACTTTTCAAAACATCTTTTAGAAAATCACCACTTGGTATACATTCGCACCAGAATCATCGCCGAGTTATATTTTTCTAAACATCTTTCAAAATCAAACGAGATAAACACTTTGTATACATTCGTACAAGAATCATTACAAAGTTAAACTCTCCTTTCAAAATATCAAACACTTTCTCAAACAAGGAAAACATAAGTGAGTTAAGCAATTAAGAGCCCATGAATAACCATGGATACAAAGGGTGCTAACACCTTCCCTTTGTATAATGTACCTCCCGAACTCAAAATCTAATCAAGGTCTTTCCTGTTCTTTTCCGCCTTTCCTTATTGGATAAAAGAAAAGTCGGTGGCGACTCTTGCTGTCCGCAACATTTCTTTTCAAAGCAAAAACACAAAGTCAGTTCACCGTATCACATTATCAAATAGCTTTCGGAAAGATCCAATGCTATTTGCAAGAACCTCCAATCTTGGTCCCACTGTTCCCGGAAAACCACTCACTATGTATCTGACTGTATTAGAAGAGTCAATGGGTTACATACTGGGGCAATAAAATGAAACGGGATGGAAAGAGAATGCTATTTATTACTTGAAAAAGAGGTTTACTGATTGTGAAATTAGATATTCATTCCTAGAGAAAACCTGTAGCGCTCTAGCATGGGTCGCCCTCCATTTGAGGTAGTACATGATATGTCACACTACTTTGTTGATCTCAAAAATAGATTCGATAAAGTACATTTTTGAGAAGCCTACCTTGTCCAGAAGACTTTCCCGTTGGTAGATGCTACTATCTGAGTATGATATCTAGTATGTCACCCAAAAAAACTATCAAAGGAAGCGTATTGGAAGATTATCTTGCACATCAGTCGTTGTAAGAGTACCAGTCCATGACTTCCCGGATGAAGATATTATGGCCATAAAAGATTGTGAGATCCCAGGTCCGGATGAAGGACCCGAACCTGGATCACGTTGGAAACTCGCATTCGACGATGCTTCAAATTACACCGGACATGGTATTGAAGCTGTTATAGTCTATCTGAATGGTGGTTTCACCCCTTTTACAACAAGATTGTGCTTTGGCTGTACAAATAATATGGAAGAATACGAGGCCTGCATCATCGATATTAAAGTTGTAATCGACCTCCACATCAAAAATCTTGAAGTATACATAGATTTTGATTTGGTAATTTGTCAAATCAAAGGAGAGTGGGAGACATGGGACTCCAAGTTGATCCCATACCGCACTTATGTCAGAGGACTGATAAAGTACTTCGATGATATTACTTTTCATCACATTCCAAGGGAAGAAAACCAGGTGGCAGGTGCTTTGGCTACATTGGCCTCAATGTACCAAGTTAGATTTTGCAATGAAGCTTCACTCCTTGTAGTAGAGAGGAAAACTGAGCCAACCTATTTTTAGTCAGTTGAAGAAGAAACTGATGACAATCCATGGTTCCATGACATCAAATTCTACCTAGAAAGACAAGAATATTCAACAAGCACTTCAGCTATGGATAAGAAGACTCTGAGAAAGTTAGCGTCCAAATTCTTCCTGAGTAATGGTGTGTTGCATGAAAGAAATCATGTCATGGTCCTTCTCAGATGCATGGATAGACACGAAGCATACATGTTAATCAAAGAAATCCATGAAAGGTCCTTCGGAACTCATGCAAATGGGCATGCCATGGCAAAGAAAATTCTAAGGGTTGACTATGGATGACTGTTTTCGCTATGCCAAAACTTTCCACAAGTGTCAGATTTACGTTGATAAGGTGTATGTGCCACATACTCCTATGAATGTTTTGACATCCCCTTGGCCATTCTCAATGTGGGGCATCGATATGATTCGTGCCGAAGAGCCTAAACCTTCCAATGATCATCGTTTCATCTTGGTCTCCAGTGATTATTTCCCAAAATGGGTAGAAGTTACATCTTACACCAACGTGACGAAACAAGTGGTTGCTCGCTTCCTCAAGAAATAGCTGTCATTATGAAAATCCTAGCAGGATCATCATAAATAATGGGACGAACCTGAACAACAAGACAATGACAAAGTTATGTGAAAGTTTCAAGATTGAGCACCATAATTCTTCTCCATATAGTCCGAAGATGAATGACGTTGTTGAAGCAGCAAATAATAACATTAAGAAAATCCTGCAGAAGATGGTAAAGACTTATAAGGATTGGTACGACATGATACCCTTTGCATTACATGGATACCAGACATCAGTTAGTACTTCAACATGGGCAACCCTTTTCTCTTTGGTATATGGGATGGAAGCAGTCCTCCCAATCGAAGTAGAGATCCCTTCAATGAGAATCTTAATGGAGACCGATCTTGAAGTGGCTGAATGGCTTCAAAACCGATTTGACCAGTGGAACCTCATTGATGAGAAGTGTATGGCCACTTTGTGCCACATGCAACTATATCAAAAGCGACTCAAGAGAGCGTTTGATAAGAAAGTCCCCTCTCGAGAATTCAGAGAAGTTGATCTCGTGCTCAAGAAGATATTGCCTATACAGAAAGGTTCATGCAGAAAGTGGACTCCAAATTACGAAGGCTCATATGTTGTTAAGAAAGCCTTGTCTAGAGGAGCTCTAATCCTTACAACGATGGATGATGAAGAGCTTCACCATCCGGTGAACTCTGATGTAGTCAAAAGATATTATGCCTAGAAAAAATATAGTCCGCTAAGTCGAGAACCCGAGAGGGTGACTTAGGCAAGAAAGGGGAATCCTGGTGGACTGAAAACCCGAAAGGGCAGTCTAGGAATTTTTTTGGGATATATAAAATGTCAACTCACTAAGTCGAAGACCCGAAAGAGAGATTTAGGCAAAAAAAAAAGAGCATCTCAGTGGATTGAAAACCCGAAAGGGTGATCCAGGAAAAAGTTAGGGATTTTAAAAGGCAAATATACTGCATTAGGCAAGACTAATTAATGCAGAAGAACCAACAGTAGGGAGGATCAATCCAGTTACACTTTTTGGAAGCAAGTTTATAAAGACTCATGGTTATAGGTAAAGTATTGTTTATTATGATTCAGTGTGAACCCGTTCCCATTGCCATTTTCAATTTTTTCCCCTTTGTAATATCTCAAATGAAGCTATACTTTTATGTGCTATCATTTTATGAATGAAAGTTTGATTTATCAATTTCTTTCCATTTTTCATGTTCCTTTACCTCATCCCTTTTACAAAATGTCATTTACTTTTGATGATATAATTTTGAAACTAAGGAATAATAAAACATATTGAGATACACAAATATTTTGACATTTGAAATGGTTAAGAGGAAATTGATATTTTCTCAAGAGACCATGAAGTCTTAAAACACTTTTCAAATACCACCAGAAGAATATTCCTGGGGGACTTGACCATGTGTTTTCCAAAGGGATTGTCAACTCAATGAACGACTGATAAACTTGACAAGAATGCTCAGAAGCATCCATTTACTTCAATATTTGGAAGAGTTCCATGTGTCGAGGAATCTAGAAGATTCCAAATCCAGACTAGAGATCCTTTGTGCTCTCCACATTAACCCAATCTTTGCATTACATGCATTCATGCATCATAGATCATGCACAATTCACATGCATATTATACAACTTCGCAAATGACTTACCCTTTTGACTGAAAGTCCAACTTAGTTGGCATCCACCAAAACATATGTTTTCTGATTGGTTCATATATCTCTTTTGTCGGTCTGAAGTATTTCTGGATCATCCCTTTGACTCTGAGGTATTATTAGACGAGTCTTACCTTTTGTTTAATTTCCTGAATTAATGCTTTTATGTGATGTTTTTCCTGATAACATTATTATTCTGATGTATTGCCAGATATTACTGTTAATTCGTTCCGTGAGAAGGCATAACCCATTACCGTTGTTATGTGAGAATCCATAACTCATTTGTCTTTTGTTCGTTGAGAATCTGGAACTTTTCATTTTCAGTTATGTGAGAATTTGTAACCTTTTTTTACTGTTATGTGAGAATCCATAATTTTTTCCTTTTGTTTTGTGAGAATCCAGAACTCCTTAATTTGTCGTTACGTGAGAATCTGTAACTTTTCGTTTGTTGTTGTTTTGTGAGAATCCAGAACTCTTTCCTTTGTTGTTATGTGAGAATTCATAACTTTCCATCAACATTATATGGAAAGTTGTAACCTGTTTGTTGTTGTTACGTGAGAATCCGTAACTCTCCATCAGCATTATGTGGAAAGCCCCAATCTGTTTGTTGTTGTTATGTGAGAATACATAATATGTTCTTCCTATTATATGAGAATCCATAACATTCCTTTTGTTATATGAGAATCTAGAACCTTTCTTTCGTCAAACTACTATTTACGCTCTGCGAGAACCCAAAGTCATTTTGTTTTATTACGTGAGAATCCGTAACCTACCCGTTTTTGTTATGTGATAAGCCATAAATCATTCATCTTTTGCCACGTGAGAACCCGTAACACGTCACTCTATTATCTCAAGTTTTCCAAACCCATTTTATTGTTATGTGAGAAGCCATAACATATCCATATTTGTTGCTTAAGAACCCGTAATTTACCTTGTTATTCTGTGAGAAGCGATAACCTTTCTCTGCTCTATGAGAATCCAAATTCGCTTCATTTGTTACAATTTATGATCCTTTCTTTGCTCCGTGAGATCCAGAGCTTAGTCTTTTCTTTTACACAGTTTGTCAAAATACCCTTTTGGTTCGTTCTGTGAGAAACCAGGACTAACCGTTTCGTGTCAGTATATCCCTAGTGAGTCATTTCAACTTTACATCATTTTATCCCTAAAAAACCTCTTTCCTACCTTACATCATATGACCCCTGTTGATTCTAAGTGTTGGCAGCAATTTTGGTAAAACAAAGAGTGTTCACAAGATGTCATGTGTGATGTCTTAACATGAGATATCCTATGTACCTGCTGGAGTTAAAGAACATATGCAAGCAGGATTGTTTCAGAATGCCACATAAAATGACAAGGCTTCTGATATTGGTTGTACCTGCTGGAGCTTAATTGGAAGACATGTTCATGCAGGATTGTTTCAGATGACATACACAATGTCATGGTATCTGATATGGCTGTACCTGCTTTAAAAGGAAATTGGATTATGCAGGATTTTTCCAGATGTCAGACCCGATGTCATGACATCCTGTACACAGAACATTCAGTATGAATGTCTGGTGTTTTGTGATTGCACAATTAATGGCAATCATTGGTTGATTGAAGATATGGCTAGCTGGCGCATTCTATCAGGGATTTCAACCAGATTTACTTATTTTCCAGGGAGATCTATACAGTTGTTATAAAAAGATTTGATTGGAAAATATATTTAGGATTTTCAAGATGTCCAATGTTTCTATAAAAAGGGACTCAGAAAACCTGTTTGAACACACAACCAAGACTGAGCGAAATTTAGAGAGAGAGCTAGGGTTTGTGTCTGTAGGTCATTCAAGTCATCCATTGATGATTGAATTGGACTGATTTGTCTTCTTGATCAAAGCTTTGAAGCAAGATCAATAGTGTGTCTTCTTGATTGAAACCGTGAAGTAAAATCAAGAGTTTGTAATTGAAAAGTATTTTCTTTTCACAAGGGATTGTTGTTTAAGATCACGGGTTTGTGATTGTAAGGGAAGTGAGTGGGTTCTCATATCTAAGAGTGCTTAGGTAGAAATTGTACGGGTAGAGATTAGGTGAGAAAGACTGTAACTTAGTGAAGTGTACGGATAGTCTTTGAACTAATTCTATTATAGTGAATTTCCTTCCTGGCTTGGTAGCCCCCAGACGTAGGTGAGTTGCACCTAACTGGGTTAACAATTGCTTGTGTGATTTGCTTTACAATTCTGTTTAATTATCCATTGTGTATTAACAGATATTAGTGTCATGACATTATCTTCGACATCTTATATCTGATACCAGAATTTCAACCCCCATAGAATTTTCTTTACATTTCATATCTCCAACGGGAAAAAAAGAAAAAAGTCCTTCAGCTCATAGCATAGCATGTCATCTACATCTAGGGGCAAAATTCGGGTCTTCTGTATTTACATATATTTTATCTAGTTTATATGAGGATTACAATCATACATGCCATCTAACAAAGCTATTTAAATAGAGGCAACTATCATACCCTGAATTTTACCCAACATTTTTCGCCTGAATTATCATAGTATGATCTTTCTCTGTGAGCGTACATCTCTCAATCATAAACATTCATTAGAGATATTGGCATTTTATATAATCTTAGTGGAATTACATTCATTCACATGTTTATTGAGGGATCAAGAGTATCCCCTCTGTCTCAAGACATTATCCATTTCATTTGCATTGCACTTATTTTCATCTTTGTGCGCCCTTTAGCATTTTTTTGGAATTAAGACAAGAATCAAAAGAGGTTTGATTTTGTTTCGACCTTTTCACTACTTGTGCCATTCCTCAATCATTAGGCTATAAGTAGTGGATTTCTTCTTGTCACGTATTTAGTTTTTATTCATAGTATGAGGTTTTAACTGTGAAAGTTTTATTTTGACTAAACGCAAGGCATATTTATTCACAATCTCTTTTACCATATGCATTCATTAGTCATTTTTGGCCATTCATTTGTACACTTTTGTCTCTAAAGAGAGAGAACTTCATTTGTAAATCATTAAATAAAAGGTGAACTAAAGTAAGACGATTTTGAAGCATGATACAAGTTCCCTTTTGAATTTAGTGTTTTAAATTACAAATTAATTTGACTTTTGTTCCACAAGAAAATTTGGTCATTTTTTTTGTAGAAGGTATTATTAGGTCTCTAAGAAATGTGAAAATTGGATTATTTTGGTGTGAAGCATCGTGGAACCTTCAAATACTTTTGATTTCAAAGGATACAAAGAACCAAGTTACTAGGCAAGCATGTTGCTATTTGATTGCAAGTGATACAAAAGCCTCAAAATTTACAATGTATTGAATCACAAGTTTTGTACAAGATCATAAATAAAATAAAAGTTACAAAAGGTTAATTACAACCATGGTTGTGAATATCCCAAGTTAGCATTACTCAAAGTGATTCATCATCCAAACCAGTCCTTCATCCTTCTACATGCATATCCATCATTAGAAGCCATTGTGCCTACTTTTCATGACTTGAAACCTGATACCAAGAGAGGAGGGGTCCGTCAAAATAGAGTCATGTTATAACTAAGGTAAGGCATAAGACTCATAACAAAACACCACTTTGGAAATCACAAGTGGAATAAGGGGCCATTTTACAGCAGTAAATTCTTTTTTTAAAAAAAGAATATTGTAGCAGTAATTTCACATGTTACAGGCAGTAAAAATCAATTGAAGTTTCATTGAGGATCATAACTTCAAGAACATTTTCATCTCAATAATCAGGTAAATAAATTTTGCAATTGGAGAGTAGTTACTATCATGAAAGGGAACCTGAATATCACCCAATTTCATCAAACCACCTAGTTTACTACAGTAAAAAAATTCAATTGCAATGCAAGAAAAAATGAAAAATCAATACATGATATTCGATCCTCACCTCCATTCACGTTAAAATTCCATAATTTATGGGATTAACTACACATCATAACCACTAATTTCCCTTTGATCTTATCTGATCCCATTCTTCCTCACACTCACTATAGAAGTAAGAGCATCAGCTGCTCATGAAAAAGAGGAAAAAAAACGCTACTGAAACACTGCAGAAATTTCCCTATAACCTCACAAAAGCTCTGTCCTAAAAAAAAGTTCAATAGAGTATCAAATTGAAACTCTGAAGAGCTTGAGCTGAAACCTCATCACAGCATATAACAACATCAAGAAACAGAAAACGTTGGAGACGAAAAGAAGAAGTTCGCAGAAGTGAAGGAAGGAAGAAGGAAGATACATGGGGTTCACACGTTTAGTGTAGGTATTACTTTTTTCTTTTCACTTTTGAATTTAGTATCGATTAATTGCTTTATTTCCTTCTATTATGATTGTAACTAATAAACACATAAATGAATGAATGTTGGGGTATTCGTTTGTTTGGGGGTGAGGTTACTATTGTGTGTTTCTGATGCTCATTTTTACTTTGTTTGTCGTTGTGCAATCGGTACTCTGATTCTAGAAAGTTTAAGGTTGTAGAGATTCAGATTTTCCGAAAAGGGGTTTGGGATATCCGGGAATAGGTTTTTTTATGCGTGTTAGTGTTTGATGGTTTGAATTTTATGTTTGATTATCGCTTCTTTCGATTATTATTGTCATGTTGGAGGTTTCTGTTTCATGTCCGATTTCAAGTTGGTGTTTGGAGTTTTGCTTTTTTTGATTTCGTTGATTGAGAAACAGGTTTAGGATATTTGTTTTGTAGTTTTCATGAGTGAGGTTGGGTTTGTTGATTGATTTTTATGGAAGGCGAGTTTGATTTAGGGTGAGATTGGAAGAAAGATCAGAAGAGAGGAAGGGCCATGAAGAAGAAGAAGGTGAATTAGGGTTCATGTTAACCCTTATTCCTCTTTTGTCTTTGCTGAGTGGGTCGGATCTGGGTGGTCCGAGCCCAACCCGATCCCCCTCTAACCCGTTCCCCAGCGTTGTAGGCTGATGTTTTGATTGGGCTTTCAAACACCCTTGTCAGGCGCGTGCCCCATTCTTCTGTGTTTTGGCCCTCTTTTTCTTTTCTTTTCTTTTATTTTAAATGACAATAAAAACATAAAAAAGAGAGATCAAACATTTTAGTTAATTAGAAATATTCTAACTTTTTTCTAGTAAATAATAATAATAATAATAATAATAATAATAATAATAATAATAATTTATAATGTTTATTTTGCCTTATTTTATCTTTTTCTTTATTATTCTACTAAAATAAAGTAAGGGGGTTATTATTGTAGATTTTGAATTAGGGTTTTGGTTTATTTAATTATATCTTTAAAAAAAATATTATTTAGAATTTATCTTGACTAATGACTTGACTTGTTTGATCTTTGATTGAATGTGTGTTTGCTTGCACGTTTTTGCGTTATGTGAGATTGATTCACATCCTCGCATCACGATCTTGATTCGTGTACGTTTTATTTTTTCTTTACTTCTTTCGATTCGATAAAGATGAATGTGTGTCGTGCATATGTCGTGTGTGTTATTATCTTCTATCTTTTGGCTTACTCTTGGGCTTTCTTACAACGTGTTCAGTTTTTTCCGGTCTCGTGGCTTGCTCTTGGGCCTTCTTACAATGAGATCCTTTTGTTCACGCACACTTATTTGCATGCGTTTTCTTGATTGGGTTTTCTTTAATCTCTTCATTATCATATCCCCATTCGACAAAATGTATCCCCATTCCCATGATGTGTAATAATTTTATCGCTTTTATTCTTGATTGCTTATTGTTTAGATAGTTTCTAACACAAGACTAAAATCAACCCTTTTTCAATAGAGAACAAAAATAAAAACTCGAACCAACGTCGAGTATTTTTATTAAAGACCAAACCTTTCTTTTCAATCCATTTCTACCATTCTCAATTTCTCAAAGTTTTCATCTTCCACCATTTTCAAACTCTCCAACCATTTGGTCAAACCTTTTTGCATACGTTAATCAGATGCTTGATCCAACATCAAGCCATTTTCCCAATCAAAAATCCAAAACACATAACCATTATTTAAACACTTTTCAATTAAATTGGATTAAAGGAACAAGGTGTAGTCCACGAGCTCCTAAGAGTTAGGATCTGAGATGTAGTTCTCGCCAATCCAAATACTCATCATCCTCAAATCAATTCCACAACGCTTATTTAACCTCGAATAACGTCGAGTACTTTTCTCAATCAAATTTCAAAACATATAAAAATATCAAAACTCTTTTTGTAAATTAGATGAAAAAGGAACATGGTGTAGTCCATGAGCTCCCGAGAGTTGGAAAATGAGATGTAATTCTCACCCGTCCGAACTCTCGTTATCACCCAAAATACACCCAACCAATCAAACTCTTTTCTCGCCGCCGTGCGATCTTCAAAGTTTTTTTCATAAACGAAAGTTGTTACCGTCTAATGACGATGTAAAATAACGCCTCATCCTCATACATTGGAGTTGAGGTAAGCGACGTTTTCCCGTGAATGTTGATATGTAGAAATCCATTCACTGTGATGAAACGTCTGCTCCTCTAAATTATTTTGGGTAAACAATGTTTTCTGTTCGATTACGACCATAACTTTCACTAAAATCGATCAACAAACAAATATTTTCTACCTTGAACTACGAAATCTTAAGTTCTCTATTACACTTAGAGATACGCAGGAGCGAGATTCAAAGTCTCGTCAAACACCCTAATAAAAAACAAACCTTTTTCCTTTTTTTTTCCATCTTAATAACTCGATAATCCTAACATTTTAAAACTAACTCTAACGCACACAACTAACCAAACAGTCTTGTTGAGTACAATATACATGAGAGATGATAATATCTTTCCCTTGCGTAACCGACTCCCGAACCCTGATTTTCTTGCGATGACCAATATCCTTGTCATTCTTATAGGGATTTTATCAATATTTTCCCTTTCCCTCTTTGGGAATAAATAAAGTTCGATGACGACTCTATTAGTCCGTCCCGCGAGTGAGCGGTCGCACTTCGCAAGCGTCATGTTCTCATTTTTTCAGGTACGATAGCGATTTATCATGATTCACTCTTCATCCCCATCAGAAGAGATTCAAGGAACCCTAAGAAACTCTACAAATCAGAAGATCACATACCCATAAACCTTCAACAATTTCAATGGCAAACTCAGTTACGCTTCCGTTTTCATTCTCTGATTGAATTTTGATATGAGTTTAAGGAATGTGAGTCAATGACATATTTGAGTCATAGGTAATAATCACTACGCCAAAAACTGGAATAGACAGCGCACCTTAGAGGGCGCTTTATTACAAAAGCGCTCTCTAAAGTGAAGCGAAAAATAAGGAGCAATAGACAGCGCACTTTAGAGGGCGCTTTTGTAACAAAGCGCCCTCTAAGGTGAAGCGAAAAAATAAGGAGGAGATAGAGGGACAACAATACATGGCGCTTTTTAGAAAGCGCCCTCTAAGGTTACCCTTAGAGGGCGCTTTTAATAAAGCGCTGTTATAAGTCCATGTGCATTTCCAGCTTATAAAGCGCTTCTGGAAAGCCTTAGAGAGCGCTTTCGTAAGCGCCCTCTTAGGCCCCCTTTAGAGGGCGCTTTTTTTCCACAAGCGCCCTCTAAGGTGAAACGAAAAAATAAGGAGGAGATAGAGGGACAACAATACATGGCGCTTTTTAGAAAGCGCCCTCTAAGGTTACCCTTAGAGGGCGCTTTTAATAAAGCGCTGTTATAAGTCCATGTGCATTTCCAGCTTATAAAGCGCTTCTGGAAAGCCTTAGAGAGCGCTTTCATAAGCGCCCTCTTAGGCCCCCTTTAGAGGGCGCTTTTTTTCCACAAGCGCCCTCTAATGTCCCCTTTAGTAAACATTAAAATTATAACATACTGCGCGTTTTGTTATTTCACTATCTGTTATTTTCATTCTTTTTCACGTTAGGGTTCTAAGGCGTTTTCCTTCCACCTCTGTTAGATCTACATTATTACTGCGCGTTTCCTCCTTCTACCAATCAAAGGTACACGCTTTTCCCAATTTCTGTTTTATGTTATTGCTTTGTTTTAGCTTTGCCCAATTTCTGTTTTATGTTATTGTTGTCTATGCTACGTTTGTTTCGACCATGATAGCGCATGCAATAGGAAATTGACGGTTGGTTTTTAGTGACCATGATAGCGCATGCAATGGGACTACATTATCTAGTAGTTAGGGTTATACGACCTATGAACATATGATTTTGTGTCAACACCAGTATCATTAGAAACCTAGGTCCGAATGTGTTTGAACTCTTCTGAAATTGTTTTTTGTTTATTCTAATTAGTAATGGATAATACATGGATGTCTTCCAATCGATTGTCGAGAGAGTACAAGAATGGGGTATCATAATTCGTTAAGTTTGCCGTTGCGCATGCCGAAGACCCCAGTAGAATGATATGTCCTTGCTTGGGTTGTTGTTATGGGAAACGGGTTGACGCAGTTCAGTTGACATCGCATCTAATGAGGCATGGAATTGATCGAAGTTATACATGTTGGAATTTGCATGGTGAGAAAAGTAACGAGAATGTTGAACCGGGGGATAGTACGACCTATGCCTCAAACTATAGTGGCGCAGATACATACGATTGTGATCGAGTTGAAGAGATTGCAGAAGCACTTGAAGGAGATCTTAAGGATTGTCCCGAAATGTTTGAGAGGTTGGTAAGTGATGCAGAGAAACCTTTGTATGATGGTTGCACTAAATTCACAAGATTGTCTGCGGTATTAAAGTTGTACAACTTAAAGGCGGGCAATGGGTGGTCGGATAAAAGTTTCACAGAGTTATTAGCCCTTTTGAAAGATATGCTTCCTGAGGATAATGTTCTTCCCAATCGAACATATGAGACCAAAAAGATGTTGTGCTCTATTGGCATGAGCTATGATAAGATACATGCATGTCCAAACGATTGCGTTTTGTTTCGAAATGAGTATGCATCGTTAAATGAGTGTCCTAAATGCGGTGTCTCGCGATATAAGAACAAGTTGTCTCCAGCAAAAGTCTTGTGGTATTTTCCTGTTATTCCGAGATTTAGACGCATGTTTCGTAGTGAAACCGATTCAAGACACTTGACCTGGCATGCAGATGAAAGAATTATAAATGGAAAGTATCGACATCCGGCAGATTCACCACAGTGGTTGAAAATTGATAATGATTATCCTGAATTTGGAGAAGAATCAAGAAACCTTCGCTTGGCATTATCTACTGATGGAATGAACCCACACGGTATCCAGAGTATCTCACACAGTACATGGCCTGTGATTATTATGATTTATAACCTACCTCCATGGCTATGTATGAAGCGTAAGTACATGATGTTGTCTATGTTGATTTCTGGACCTAAACAACCAGGGAATGACATAGACGTGTACTTGAAGCCCTTAATCGAAGATTTAAAGATTTTGTGGGAGACCGGTGTGGAGGTTTATGATGGATATAGGAAAGAAAGTTTCAACTTGAGGGCGATGTTGTTTGGCACAATTAATGATTTTCCAGCATACGGAAATCTATCAGGGTATAGCATAAAAGGTCAATGTGCGTGTCCTATTTGTGAAGATAAAACAGATTGGAAGCGCTTGGAGTTTGGTCAGAAGAATGTCTTTCTCGGTCATCGGAGATTCTTAAATTCAAATCATCACTACCGTGGATGGAGAAAGGCGTTCAATGGAGAGACAGAACAAGGCAGAGCTCCACCTATATTGACGGGTGATCAAATTTTTGAAAAGGTGAAAGATTTGGATACTCAGTTTGGCAAGCCTTTTGCCCACACACTTGTCAAAAGTGGGTGGAAGAAGAGGTCAGTTTTTTTTGAATTGCCGTATTGGAAGTCCTTGTATGTGAGACATTTTCTTGATGTTATGCATATTGAAAAAAATGTATTTGAAAGTGTTATTGGCACGTTACTCAATATACAAGGAAAGTCTAAGGATGGCCTTAAGGCAAGAAAGGACTTGATAGCGATGGGAATAAGAACTGAATTAGGACCCTTGAAGAAAGGAAAACGAACATATCTACCTCCTGCTGCTTATACTCTATCTAGAAAGGAGAAAAAACATTGTGTAAGTTTCTAAGTGAAGTTAAAGTTCCAGAAGGGTACTCTTCAGATATTAGAAGACTTGTGTCTATGAAAGACCTCAAGTTAAAGAGTTTAAAGACCCATGATTGCCATGTTATAATGGAACATTTTCTCCCAATAGGTATACGTTCTATTCTTCCAGAAAAAGTAAGAAGCTCTATAACTAAGTTGTGTTCTTTCTTCAAGTCAATTTGCAGTAAGGTGATCAATCCTGCGATCTTACCAATGTTGCAAAAAGAAATCGTTCTTACTTTGTGTGAGCTTGAAATGTTTTTTCCTCCATCATTTTTTGACATAATGGTACATCTAGTTGTTCATCTTGTGAAAGAGACACAATTGTGTGGACCAGCTTATATGAGATGGATGTACCCTGTTGAACGTTATATGAAAATATTAAAAGGGTACGTGAAGAACCGAAGTCGACCAGAAGGTTGTATGGTTGAAAGATACATTGTTGAAGAAGCGATTGAGTTTTGTACTGAATATTTGTCTAATGTTCAGTCAATCGGACTCCCCAAGTCTCAGCTTGTCGAAAAGAAAGAAGGAAAAAATCTAATTGGAAATAAAATCGTGGTAGTATCAAGGGTCGAACGGGATCAAGTGCATTTGTATGTTCTGCACAATGAGAATGAGGTTGAGCCGTATGTTGAAATTCACAAGGATGTTCTCCGAGGTTTAAATCCCAATAGAAATGAAAATTGGATAGTACGAGAGCACAATCGATGTTTTATACCTTGGTTTAAGGATCATATTTATTCAAAGTATTATTCAGATCCCGCTTCAATAACAGAAAGGTTGAGATGCTTAGCATATGGTCCAAGTTTCCATGTTTTTTCTTATAGCGCATACGCGATTAATGGATACACATTTTATACCAAAGAACAAGATGATAAAAGTACTATGCAGAATAGTGGTGTCACCGTGGTAGCTGAAGCAATGCACATATCAAGTGTGAAGGACTTAAACCCCAAATTTGCAAATCTGTCGTATTTTGGTGTTATCGAGCGCATTTGGGTGTTTGATTATGAGAAGTTTCAGATTCCTATATTTGGTTGCAAGTGGGTTGAAAATAATAACGGCATTCGAATGGATAAGTCAGGATTTTTGCAAGTGGATCTTAATAGGGTGGGATACAAAGATGAGTCTTTTATTCTAGCCTCTCAAGCTAGACAAGTGTTCTATGTCAATGATCCGAAAAGTACGAAATGGTCTATAGTTCTTTTTTCCAACAAAGTAATTGATGAAAACACTGGAGATCAAGGTGATATTGATGTTGAGATTGAATCGTTTACCAGAAATGATCAAGATGAGAATATTATATCAAATGATTCATATATTAGAAATGATCATAATGAGGGTATTTGGATCAATCCAACCGTCCGTGTTGTTAAGAGACATGTAGAACATATTCCAACCAAGAAAAGAAAGAGAACTTAGTGAAAAAGGTACAGGTCAAATGATTTTAATTGTTTTCTTTATTACAGGTAAAATGGCTTTTATGATTTTAATTGTTTTTATATTTGTCATCTGATTTTAATTGTTTTCTTTATTACAGGTAAAATGGCTATTATGAAGTCAATCATTCGTGCAAGGGGCAAGGGATTGAAAGTATCAATTGATATTTGTGTAGATGGAGATGTTCCATTGTCGTCAAGCCTCATTCGCGTAGATGATGATGCTGGATATTTGAAAGTATCCCTCTACGACAATGGAACATGTCCATCTAAACAAATATCAATTCTATCTTCAAAAGATAAGGGACCAAAAATATAAGGGGATTGACTGTTATGAAGTCAATTCAATTCTATCTTGAAAGTATCCCTTATACATCACCTAACTAATTTTATGATATTTTAGGTTCATGCTATTGATGTTGAAAAAGAAATCAAACGAGGATTGACTGTTATGAAGTCAATCATTCGTGCAAGAGACAAGGGTGTAAAATTTGAAGTACATTGGAGTGCCGAAGACCAACTAATTGAGCCTAACGGTTCAATGTTGGCAAGTTACATTGGTTTCCTTGTTCGACAACATATTCCGATTACATGTGATAATTGGAGAAGTCCGGACTTGAAGGTTGGCAAAGAAAAAATATGGTCGGAGATACAGGTACTTACCATATATTGTTATATGTTTTTTGTTGCATCAACTTTGCAGCCCTGTATTGTAGGCAGAATTTAGGACTTCTCAAAGTTGATTTCTTGTTGCTTTGTCGTTCATAAAATACACCACTAAATTCTCTGCGTTTAATTTTTAATTTTTTTTCATCAGGCTTGTGTCTCAATAGAGGATGGGTATCTACCTAAAGTTACTTTTGTAGTGGTCCAAAAGAGACATCACACCCGTCTCTTTCCTGTCAACCCCAAAGAGACCGATAGAAGTGGAAATATTATGCCAGGTTTTTTCAATATATTTCTCAACGCAGCTGGTATATATTATCATTTGAATTTATCACTTTTTGCTGATTTTGTTGTTCTAAATTGTCAAAGGAACCGTGGTAGACACCAGCATTTGTCACCCTAGGGAATTTGATTTTTACCTTAACAGCCATGCAGGAATTCAGGTAATATTAGCTATGTCATTTAACTTTATGCCATTGTTTACTATTTGTTGCTCAATCGCCTTTTGACAGTTCTGTGTTATTTGCATTTGGACGTGTTCTTTTTGCAGGGGACTAGTCGACCAACGCATTATCATGTGCTGTATGATGAAAATAAATTCAGTACTGCAGACCAGCTACAGAGTTTGACCAATAACTTGTGCTACACGTAATGATATGATTTGCTTTTTTAATCTTAATTAATGTTTTCTAAACTTGTACTGTTTTCATTTAATTTTAGAAGCCTTCTGATACTATTTTTTTCCATTCAGTTATGCGAGGTGTACTCGATCTGTCTCAATAGGTTTGTTACTCGATTCCCTTTGCTTGTTTTTGTTTTAGGCTATACAAAACTTTAGTTTAACAAAAATGTTATCTTGTATGAAGTTCCTCCTGCCTATTATGCACACTTGCTAGCTTTCCGCGCTAGATACTACATAAGTGAAGTTGAAAATTCTGATTCTGGTTCTGCAAGTGGAAATAGGAGTGCCACCAACTTTGTGTCGACTCTGCCATCTATCTTGGAAAACGTCAAAGAAGTAATGTTTTACTGTTGATCTTGATTTGTCGTACAAGCTTCGAGGATAGATTTGGGAGTTAGGATATTCACCATGCCTTTTTTGGATATACTACTTATGCTGCCATCTGTTTTTTTGGTTGAGCCTTATTTTGTATGGATGTGCGATAGAACTACTAGACAGCTTTTGGATATACAGAACATGTTTGCCACCATGGGTGGATGGGCGTTATTTTGTTTAGTATTGGTTAGAACTACTAGACAGCTTTTGGATACAGTGGTCACTGGGTGTTGGTTGCTATGTTTTATTCTCTTAATTGTAGTACTTTGAGGAATACAAATCTTACTCAAGAGCTCATTTGGATGAAATGAAGGATGAATTGTGTCAATTCATTGTTGATCAAAGAATCATATAGCTAGGCTGTATATTGTTGTACATATATGTATGGAATGTTGTTGTTGTATGCTGTTGTTGTATATATGTTGTATATTGTTGTTGTACTTTTACTAAATCATGAATATGTTGTTGTATATTGTTGATCAAAGAATCATATATTAATGTTGTATATATGGAGGATTAATGTTGTATATAAATGGATTCATGTTGTATATATCAATGGATTAATGGTGTATAACATTGGATTAAAGGATGAAATCAATATGAATTTTACACTTTTGCAGCATGCGAACAGGTTACCAATTAAATATATATCCACTGTTTTTCAAACAAATTTTTTTAAAATAACTAACACTTTAGAGGGCGCTTTGTCCAGAAAACGCCCTCTAAACACTTTACATTGACAACTTTAGAGGGTGCTTTTTCCTGAAAGCGCCCTCTAAACACTTTACATTGACAACTTTAGAGGGCGCTTTTTCCTGAAAGCGCCCTCTAAACACTTTACATTGACAACTTTAGAGGGCGCTTTTTCCAGAAAGCGCCCTCTAAGGTGTCCCTTTATGGACCACTCCAGAGGGCGCTTTTTTCTAAAAGCGCACTATAATGTGGCCACTTTAGACAGCGCTTTCTCCAGGAAAACAAAGCGCTGTCTTTACCTATGCCAGCGCCAGATTAGAGGGCGCTTAAAAGCGCTGTTATAGGCCAAAATAAGCGCTCTCTTTTCCCTTATTTGGCGTAGTGAATTTATAGTTTTATTCTTGATTTCTATATCGATAAAAATCATAAGGTTATGAATAAATACAACAAGTGATATCAGAGCCACTCATATCTAATTCAATTTGAATTTAAATTTTTGATATTAGATTCCAAAATTAAAATCCCTTTTGATCTTCCTTTTACATAAAGATTATTTTGTTTTAGTGTAAAACATGATATAGGTTTTATTTGATGATATGGAAAAATTTTGTGCTCAAAATTTTGAATCTTAAATCTCTTAAATTTGGAATTATATGACATATAATATATTATAGTTGCGAGAGAATAATTAGGATCGATGCTAGAAGAATCAAAACCTTTAATCCTTTGACATTATTTGATAACTTTATACAAATTTAAAAGGTATCTTCAATTCTATTGCAAATTCTTAAAGATTTTTAAAGAGTATTTCGAGAGCACTCATTGACATTTTTTTTATTTGTAGTTAATGGTCACACCTATTATTACTAAAGGATAATAAATAGATGTTGACTGAATTCATATTTAGTATACATATTATGAAGCATTGGTTTTAACACATGATCAATTGAATACATGGCCATCTAGATTCATATTTAGCACAAACATTCATTTGATTATATGAAGACATGGACATTCAATTAAGACTAAGTTTGACAATTATATGGAAATAGACCTTAAATTCTGTTGGGCTGCATTAATTGATTTTTTCCTTAGGAAAAAATTGGTTATACAAAGGAGTAGAACTAAGATAATGTTAAGTTTAATACTTGTTATCTAAGTAATGATTTGAGTCGTGACTTGTAAAATGTGTTAAGCAATTTTGGTACAATTAATTTTGAGACAATTTTGTTTAAATTTTGACTATGGTTTATAATTTTATATAAATTTTAATATTTTAAGTGAATCAATTAAAATAAAATTTCACTAAAGTGACTTTTTTTTGGGAGATTACTTATAATAAATGTTAAATGCTTTTATTTTATGTGTATTTATCCATATAAGTATCAATTGATCAAAACAGTTTATTTTTAACCGGATTTCACGCGCACTACATACACACACACGCGCGCGTGCGCACACACACAGACACGGACACACACCCACACATGATGGCAAACATGTGATAGTTATAAGATTTCACATGTGAAAGATAAATCAATCCAAAGAGGAGTTTATTATTTGACATGTTTTACTATTAATGTTTGATCATTACAACAAGAGTACCATTATTAGTCAATATTATTGTACAAAAACTTGATATTGTTGGTGCACTAGGTATTTTAGACGGGCTATGTCATTATTTGAATAAATTAATGATTTAATTTAAGTTTTTATTGTGAGTATATATGTGATATTTATTTTTGTTTTGTTTTCAGCTTCAATTGCTTTGATATATCAAAATATGAATAAGGTTGAGGTCCTTAATGGGACAAATTTTAAGGAATGAATGAGAACATGAAAATTGTTCTTGAGTGCATGGATTTTGAACTTGCATTAAAAATGAAGCAACCACTTTTTCCTTCAGAATCTAGCACCTCTGAATAGAGGAAAGATTATGAGAAGTGAGAATCCAATTGCACGAGTCATAAGTTGGTATGTTCTGAGGTCAATTCAGCTCAAGTACTTGGAAACACGCGGTGGTTAGACTCTAGAGCAATTTCTAACATCAGCGTTTCAATGAAGAGTTGCCTGAATTACCGAAAGTCAAATGATGTTGAAAGATACATCTATGTGGGAGATGGCAAGTCAGTGGAGGTGAAAGCTATATGGCATTTTAGATTATTGATGTGTACTGATTTTTACTTGGATTTGAAATACACTTTTGTGATTCTGTCATTTATATGAAATTGAATTTCAGTTTCTTATTTGGAAAAATCAGGTTATTTATGTTCATTTGAAAAAATATGTTCAAGTTGTCTTTAAATACATATATTGTTGGAATTGGTTCTCTTATGGGTCATAATAATCTATATTTTCTTGTCACAATAGTTGCCTATGGAGAATCCTTTAATTTGGAATCACGTGGTACTAAGCGTAAAATTGATGATAACAATTCATGAGCATTATGGCCCAAGAGTCTAGGTCACATCTCTACAAATAGAGTTGAACGAATAGTGTCAGATGGAATCTTGGATTCCATTGACTTCACAAACTTTGATGTTTATGTTAAATGTGTTAAAAGTAAACAAACCAAAACAAAGAACCTTGGTGCATATAGAGCTAATGATGTCTTAGAATTGATACATAAGGACATTTGTGGACCATTTACCACACCTTATTGGAATTGTCAACAATACTGTATGTCATTCATAAACGAATATTCTAGACATGCATACATATTTTTTAAACACGAAAAGTCTTAATCGTTGGATGTGTTTAAATCATTTAAGAGTGAAGTTAAGAATCAACTCAAAAAAGAATTAAGAAAGTCAAATATGATTGTGGTGGTGAATATTATGGCAAATATGATGATATATGTAAACAACATCTGAGGCCTCTTTACAAATACCTAAAGGAATGTGGAATCGTCCCACAATACACCATGCCAAGATCACCTAACATGAAGGGTGTGGCTGAAAGAAGAAACAAGACTCTTAAGGATATGGTAAAGAGTATGATTTGTCATTCTACCTTGCCAAAATCACTCTAGGGAGAGACACTAAAGACCACAACCTACATTCTAAATAGAGTACCAACCAAGGTAGCTGCCAAAACACCTTATGAGCTTTGGACTGGACAAAAAACTAATATAGAACAATTTCACATATGAGGATGTCCACCTAAGGCAATGTCTTATTGGACAAATAAAAAGAAATTGGACTCATGAACGGTGATTAACTACTTTATTGGTTATTCTGAAATATCTAGGGGCTAAAAATTTATGATTCCAAATTAAACTTAATTTTTGAGACGGGAAAAACCATATTCTTTGAGGATATTGAGTTTGCGGGGAAGAATAAGGTTAAATACTTTGTTTTAGATGAAGAATCAATAACAATTCCAGAACTGATTCATACAATTGATTTTGATCAAGCAAGTATGGAACCTCCATAAGACATTGTTGAATTTCCTCCTACTCAAAATGATTTGGTAATTCTTGAAGAACAAACTCAAGATCCTCGAGAACAAGTATTACAAGAACCAATATCTTTGCGGAGATCCACTAGAGACATGAGAAATCTTATTCCAAATGATTACACATTCTTTCTCCAAGAACATGAATAAAATAATGGTATGATGGAAGTTGATCCAATCAACTTTCGCCAAGCCATGCAGGATTCCAATTTGGAAAAGTGGATTGAAGCAATGAAAGAGGAGTATAAGTCCATGCAAGATAATAAAGTTGTGAACTTGTACCATTACCAGAAAGTGGGAAACCTATTGGTTGAAAATACATTTTTAAGACCAAGCAAGATTCTAACGGTAACATGGAGAGGGATAAGGCTTGTCTTGTGGCTAACAATTATACTAAAAAGGAAGAGATTAACTTTAAAGAGACTTTCTCTCTGGTTTCATTGAAATACACTTTTAGGACAATCGTGGCCCTTGTTGGACATTATGATTTGGAACTTCATCAAATGGATTTCAATACGATATTCATCAATGGAAATATTGATGAAACGATCTATATGGTGCAACCAAAAAACTTTGTATCGGGAGACTCAAAGAATATGGTTTGCAAATTGAAAAAAATCATTTATGGACTAAAGCAGGCATCTCGTCAGTGGTACCACAAGTTTCATGACATAATTGTCTCATTTGATTTTGAGGTTAATGTTGTTGAAGATTGTGTATCACAAATTCAATGGGAGCAAATACATATTCTTAATCTTTTATGTTGATGAAGATTGCCGCCAATCATATATGCATGATTGATGAAACAAAGAAATTCCTTTGTATTAGGAATTCAGATACATCAAGATCGATCTCGAGCTATTATAGGATTATAACAAAGGATCTATATGAAAAGGTACTTACAATGTTTGGTATGCAGAAGTGTAAACTAGGGGATACTTTAATTGCTAAGAGAGACAAATTTAGTCTCAGTCAGTGTCCAAAAGGAAACTTAGAAATTCAAGAAATGCAAAAGATTCCTTACACGTAAGTTGTAGTGAGTCTGATGTATCCCCAAGTGTGTACGCGTCCAATATTACGTTCATAGCTGAGGTGTTAGGCATATATTTGAGCCATTTAGGAATGGATCATTGGAAAGCAGTCAGAAAGTTTATCAGGTATTTAAAAGAGAACACAATATTATATGATCACATATAGAACGTCATACGAGTTAACGTCATCAGATACTCTGACTCAGATTTTGCTAGACTCCAAGATAGTAAAAGATCCACTTTAGACTACATCTACTTGTTAGTTGGTTGTGCAGTTTCTTGGCGCAGTGCTAAGCAAACTTTTACGGATTCATCCACTATGGCAGCAAAATTTATAGCATGTTATGAGGCATCCAACCATGGGATTTGGTTGAGGAACCTTATCACTGGGCCGTAGATTGTGGAAGCAATTGAAAGACCACTTAAATTATACTATGATAATAATCAATTGTCCTATATTACAATAATAATAGGAGCTCGACCAAGTCAAAACATATCGACATCATGTTCCTAATTGTTAAGGAAAGGGTACAAAGTAGACATATTTATTTAGCACACTTAGGAATAAACTCCATGGTAGCAGACCCTCTTACAAAAGGTCTTCCGTCCAAAGTATTTCATGAGCACACTACTAACATGGATGTTTTACGGTTACATGAATCTTTAGTTTAGTGGAAGTTAGTCATTTATGAATTTTGTATTCTATGTTTGATTTATGTATGCATACTATGATTTTGGATATTTTCCAATTAATAAAGTTTGATATTCAACTATTTACACTTTGTACAATAAAGTTATTTAATGATCTCACTAAAGTAAAGTAGCAACAGTTGAAAATCGACATGTATATACCAACTTCATGTGATTTTCATGATACACATTTCAAGTTGAATCTATGTCATTTAGTTATGTCACAATTAGTGATCATTGATGAGTTTAATTATGATTGATATAACGAAAATTACTTTGATTATGTATATTGTTATGATTAATGGACGAGATAATTTGGATATCCTTAAAGAATATAATGACAAATTTTGAGCTCATAAAGTCTAAGACGTGTGTAAAGTTACATATGTGACCAGTGGGAGATTGTTAGAATTTTTGGATCACAAATGTAATATTACATGTGTTAAGGCTATTTTTTAATTATCCAAAACTATAGTGGTCTAATTAATATTAAGTATGTGACTAAAAATATAAATATCATAAAAATTAAGGTTATTATGTAGATACCATAAGTTAATATCTAATTTGACAAATGACCAAATTATAATATTGAAAACTAAGAAATAAATCTAAGGTTATTTATATGGGTTATAGTCCCCATTTGTATAGCGATGAAAATACACTATTTATCAGGATTCTCTCTTCATCCCCATTACAAGAGATTAAAGGAATCCTAAGAAACTCTACAAATCTAAAGATCACATACCCACAAACCTTCAATGATTTCAATGACAAACTCAGGGACGCATTCACTTTCATTCTTTGATTGAATTATGTTATAAGTTTAAGGGATGTTAGTCAATGGCATATTTGACTCATTGGGATTAGTTTAGAGTCTTGATTGAATTATCAAAAAAGCTTTTACAGTCTTTCTTCTTGCACTCAAATTTCATTGTTTTTCATCTTGAATGACAGAATAATAAGTATGTGAAACATTGGTTGATGATTCATTAAAAAGAGTTGACTACAAATAACATTATAAGAATCATTCAACGAGGAATTACATCAATTTACATATTTTGTTGTTTACTCCACATGTGAAAACAATATCATTGTAGGATTTTAATTCCATAATTTTTTAATTTTGTATAGAAAGCATTAAGTGTCATTTGATCTCGAGTAAGGTAGACAGTCTCTCTTTTAATCTAGGAAATGTGTGATGCGCCACTTTGAAATAAATGATTTTGAAGATCTTTCTAAATTTTGTGAACAATATTATAAAAAATAGGGTAATGTTAACTTGTGCCCTAGGGTACAAGATAAGACACCCACTTGTAGAAAGTTTGTATTGAAAAAATCAATTATAAAATTAATTTTATACCTTCATTAAAATCAATGCACAATTTCCAATACATAATTACTTTCTTTAATTTTTATATTGTGCCCAAGTACTAATATATCTCTAATTTAACGGCTTTACTACTTCTATATTTCAACAACCTATTCATATTCTATATTCTAATAAGAGAGTTACTACTACATTTATCTATCCAATACCGAAGACTTATTTGATATAATTAATTTTCATAACAAGGATTATAAAATATAACTAACTTTCTTACCAACTTAAATGATATTCTTAGTTTTTTTCTCCAAGTATTCTTAGTCTTTTAACATCAATATATTTTTAATTATTTTGACTAGTATTATTCATGTAAAATCTAAATATCCATCCTTTTCCTTTTTTTCAAACTCAAAAACCTTACAAGCAAAACTTGTTAATGTATTTATATTACTTATTAGATAATAACTTTGAAACCTTACAATGATATGATTAGAGCTATTGTCAAACAAGCATCTAGAAGATGATATAATTATTTAAAATGTGCGACACATTTCCTTCAAACTAACAAAGATCATGCAGCCGTTCAAAGCTAAACATGAATAACGTTGTCTTGGTTTGAAATATTACAACTTACAACTTAAGCTATCAATTCAAAAAAAAAGGAGCTTGTCGCTTCTACATTAATGTGAGTAATCATCATCATCCAATCCAACTTAATCATTAATAAATTGGCAATTTACATTATTATAAGAAGGAATATATTTCTTGTCTAAGGCCCATTGGGAGCATCTCAAGAAGGAACATATAGTAATCTTTTTTCTTCCTTTTATGATACAATGACGTTGAATCTTAAAGTTTCTAATCACATATCTTTTTTGACATTGGAGGAGTCTACTTTATAAACAAAATGTTCTTGCTTGATTCTAGAATAAAGTAAATTTTGTAAAAAAGAGAATAAAGTTATATCTTTTAATTACTGTAGTTGTTCCTATAAGGGTCCAACAGAGATAAGTCGCAACTTTTCATCACTAAGATCATCAAGGTAAAAGTTGCCTGTGAATGTGATTGATCATCAATAGTATAAATTGCGGTGGTTTAAATAATTTAATTACTATTTGACAGTTCATCATGAGAATAAAACCACCGAATCAATCCCATAAAGGTTGATTTTTTTTTCTTCTATTTTAATTTAAAGTCCTGATGTGATCATGTCATCATATCCTAACCATATATATTACTCTACTACAGTACTGTTCCTCCATTAAAGAAATATATTATACTATTTTCTAAAAAAATATTATCTTAGTAATAATTCTCTCAAAAGGATTAAATAAATTAACTTCATTTTCTATTGAAAAATGAATTGTACTAAATTAAGAAATAATTTTACTTAAAAAAATTAACATCATTTAAAGAAATAAATATAATTCAGCATGTCATTAATTATTGAGCAAGAATATAAGAGTTTTCAGAATCATCTTTAAGAATATGTAATGTGATATCTATTGAATAAAATTAAGGACATTTCACATTTAAATAAAAATATTTATTACGATTATACCTTGGTAAAATATCTCTCTTTAAGAGTTAGTATGCATGTTTTATACTTGACATGAATACGAGGTATTTAGAGAAATGAGCGATTTATTAAGAGTGTTTGTAGTAATTAAGTTGTTATAACTGATTAACATCGATGACAAAAAAGTCATAAGCACTTCTGAATAGTAAAAAAATGAAGTTTTTGAGGGTGTAACCAGTTACGACTGAAAGTATTTTAATTCTTATGTTAGTTGTAACCGGTTAACCAAATGGTGTAACTCGTTATAGACCAGAGTTTTACAATTTTTATGTTATGTAGTTATTTGTTTTGAATCGTCAAAGTAAGCGTGGGAGATCTTAGATAAAGCTTATGTTATGCAGGGACTGATAAGGCGAATGTGGTGAGATTACAAACTCACAATCGTCAACTTGAATTGATTCAAATGGAAGAAAAGGAGATAATTAATAATTTTACAACGAGGATCACTCGGTTGGTGAATCAAGTTAAGTTATGTGGAGAAACAGTCACAGAGGAGTATGTTGTTGCAAAAATCTTGTGTTCTTTAACACCAAAATTTGACAATGTAGTTGTGGTGATTGAGGAATCGAAGGATCTTGCGACGATGAGCAAAGAAGAGATGCAAATCTTTTTTGAGGCGCATGAGCAAAGGATAGAGGAGAGAAATTATGATAAGGCAAATGAGGAAATCGCTTTGCAAGGTCGCTTCAACGAGAAGGACAAGAGATCAAAAGGAAAATGACCCATCAAGAGTAAAGAGAATTTTAAAATTTTAGGTGGAAGAGAGTTCCAAAATTCCAAGAATTCGACTTGTCAAAGGTGTGAGAGCAGCTGCAAAAAAAAATTGCGGTCAAGGCAACTTTAGATTTGAAAAGAAGAGGTTTGACAAAAGCAAATAACAGTGTTTTAAGTGCCAAAGGTTGTGTCATTTTACAAAAGAGTGCAATGAGAACAATAAGTAACCTTAAAGAGATGAAGCCAAGGTTGCAAGACAAGAGAATACACTCTTGGTCATGAGCACGGAAGGAAATTGCAGCAGCAACAGGCTGTGGGATAACAATAGCAACAATTCAGAGAATGCTGCAAAAATAGGTTGTAACTGGTTACATGATATGGTTAACCGGTTACACGCAGAAGAAACTTCCATGAAGAGTATGAAAAGAGTTCAGTGCAGTGAGGAATGGTACATGGACTCGGTTTTTTCTACTCATATGATGGGAAGGAAGGATTGATTTGTTAAAATCAATCGTGCCATGAAGAACAAAGTAAAGTTCGCAGATGACACCACTCTAGTGGTCGACGGAATCAATGATGTTTTGATCATGAGAAGGGATGATGGACATTCCTTGATCAAAGATGTATTGAACGTTCCATGAATCAAATGTAACCTTCTAAGTATTGGCCAATTGCTTGAGAAAGGGTACAAGATTCACATGGAAAATAAAGGGTTGCAGATTATGGATGCAAAATGAGCTTTGGTCCTTAAAGCACCTAAGACTCCCAATAGAACCTTCAAGGTTGAGTTGAAGGTTTTGGAGCATACATGTCTTGCTACATAAGCAAGTAGAAAAGAGTGGATATGACACTATCGTCTTGGGCATCTCAAAGACTTGGAAAAGAACGAAATGGTAACGGGGTTGTCATCAATCAACATACCGGCTGAAATTTGTGAATAATATGTGCAAGCGGATCAACCTAAGGGTAAATTAAGAAAGGATGCAGGTCGTAGAACCAAGAATCACCTTGAGGTGGTGTATTCGAATGTGTGTGGACCGATGCAAATAGATTCCATTTGTGGCAATATATACTTTGTCACTTTTATCGACAATCATAGTAGAAATCTATGGACATACCCAATCAAGAGAAAGGATGAGGTATTTGAAGTGTTTAAGAAGTTGAAGGCCATGGTTGAGAGGAAAAGTGGTCACAAACTCAAAGTGCTCAAAATAAATGGTGGAGGAGAATATGTCTCAAAAGACTTTGAGAGTTTTTGTGATCAAGAAGGGATTGCACATGAGGTAGTACAACCTTATACACCGCAAGAAAACAATGTTGCCGAAAGAAAGAATCGATCGATCATGAACAAGGTGAGAAGCATGTTAAAGGGGAAGAACTTGCTGAAAGAGTTATGGGGAGAAACAATATCCATAATTGCCTATATGTTGAGTAAGTATCCTGCAAAGAAGCTTGAGAATGTAACACTAGAAGAAGAATGGTAGGGATTCAAACCGAATATGAACCATTTGAGAGTTTTTGGTTCTGTAGCGTATCGACATGTTCCGCGATAGTTTAGAAAGAAGCTTAATGATAAGGGAGAAGTGACGATACTTGTAGGATATTACTCTACTGGTGGTTACAAGTTGTTCGATGCAACAAAGATGAGGGTTGTGATCAGCCGAGACGTCATTGTTGACGAAACCAAGGAGCTGCGACAACCTGTAACCGGTTACGTAAAAGCTATAACCGGTTACAACTTTGAAAATTCAGATTCTGCAGAAACGGAAAAAGCATAAATTCCCGTTGCCGAAGCCCGAATTGAAAAGAATGTTAGAACATCAACAAGGCAAATAAGTTTGCCTCAAAGACTCCAAGGTTGTGAGCTATTCTGAGACAACAAAGTCAATGATGATGATTTCGTCCATTTTGCACTTATGGCCGAATCGGAGCCCGTTAAAACGAAAGAGACTTTAAGTGATCCAAATTCGATTTGTGCTATGAAGGAGGAGATATAATCCATTGAGAAAAACAATACTGGGGAGCTAGTTAACTTATCAGATGGAAAAAAGCCAATTGGTGTGAAATGGGTGTTCAAAGTGAAGACAAATCCCAAATGTGAAGTAATCAAGCATAAGGCTCAATTGGTTCCTAAGGTATTTTTGCAAAGAGAAAGCATAGACTTTGAAGAGGTATTCACACCAGTTGCTGGGATTGAAACCATTAGGCTTGTTGTTGGTATTGAAAATAACCATAATTGGACCATCTATCAAATGGACATCAAATATTTGTTTTTGAATGGACCGCTTGAAGAGGAGATATATGTAGAACAACCCCATGGTTTTATTGTGAGATGCCAAGAAATGAAGTTCTACAAGTTGAAGAAAGCATTATATAGTTTGATGCAAGCTCCAAGAGTTTGGAAGAAAAAAATAAATGGTTTCCTAAAAGAGGTTGACTTCAAGAAATGTGTATCCGAGCATGTAGTGTATGTGAAGACAGATACACGTGAATGAGTGATTATCCATTGTCTATATGTAGACGACTTGTTGATAACGGAAAATAACATAAAATGCATTTCTAAGTTCAAGGATGAACTTATAAAAGACTTTGAGATGACCGGCCTTGGTCTCATGACATACTTCCTTGACATTGAGTTCCACAAGTCCAAAAGGGGACTGCTCATGCCCCAAAGAAGATATGCTCTTGAGATATTGAAGAAGTTTGAAATGGAGCATTGTAATGCTGCCCTTACTCAAGCTGAACCAATGTTAAAATTGTCAAAGAATGAGGATGACTAAAATGTTGATCCAACTCAATATAGGAGGTTGATTGGATCCTTGCGTTATTTGTGCAATAGGCGATCCGATTTGGTGTTTAGTGTCGGTATTGTGAGTAGATTCATAGGAAGACTGAAAGTGTCTCACTTGGAAGCAGTCAATAGGAACTTAAGATATGTCAAAGATTCTGTTGGTTGTGAAATTCTCTTTCCCGCGGCGGATACATGAAGAAAATGATTTTTTCTCGGTTTTACCGATTCCAATTGATGCGGAGATAAATATGGTTGAAAGTCTACAGTTGGATACATATTTATGTTCGGTGGAACACCAATCTCATGGTGTTTGAAGAAGGAATCGGTAGTTACACTCTCGTCTTGTGAGGCCGAGTACATTGCCTTTTCATTATGTGTGTGCCAAGTCGTGTGACTTATGAATCTATTGGAGGAGCTGGGCAGCAGTGAAGGTGAGGCTATTACGCTCATAATTGACAATATTTCTGTGATTAATCTTGCCAAGAACCGAATTGCACATGGGAGGAGCAAACATATTGAGACGATGTTTCACTACTTGAGGGAGCTTGTTAGTGAAGGAAGGTTACGATTAGGATATTGCAGAAGTGAAGACCAAGTGTCTGATTTGTTGACTAAGGGAGTCACAAATGATGTGTTCAAGAGATTGAAGATTAACATGAGCATGGAAGATTTGGAACACTTGAATTAAGGTGGTGTGTTAAAAGTGTTTGTAGTAATTCAAGTGTTGTAACCGGTTAACACGGGGTGTAACCGGTTAACATGGGGGTGTAACCAGTTACAGCAAATCCAGAAGCACTACTGAGTAATAGAAAAGTGAAGTTTTCGAATGTGTAATCGGTTACCACTGAAAATATTTTAATTCTCATGTCAGTTGTAACCGGTTAATCAAATGGTGTAATCTGTTACAGACCCGAATTTTGAATTTTTATTATTATATTGTTGTTTGTTTTGGATCACAATCAATCTGTAATACTTGTATAAATATTTTTGATGTCATCCTTATTTAATTTAAAATTTGAAGAAAATATATATATATATATATATATATATATATATATATATATATATATATATATATATATATATATATATATATATATATATATATATATATATATATATATATATATATATATATATATATATATATACCTTGCTGTGTCTATAATTATCTGCAGTGGCCCCATTCTAGGGCCCAAATACTTCATCAACTTGTAATCTTGCTTGCTTAATTAACAAATAACATCTTGAGACACATGATGTATTAATTATTGTTGGAAAATCTTTCGCTTGATTTGACTAATGGAATCGATTTTGTCAAATTTATCTGCTATTTTAAAATCATATGTGAAAGCATTTCATTGACTTCCAGAGAAACATATTAATCAAATTGTTTGACATCCAATTCAAGGACAGACCCATGCCTGTGGTTGTGGTGGTACATGGCCCACTACAATATCTAAAAATGTTAAGCAATTTATCAACACACATATACATACAATGTTGTATCAAGAGATGTTCTACCTAAATTATTATCTCAGAGTTATAAAACTATTTTATGATTTGATTTATTTGGATTTTTTTTTGTTCTCAATAAAATTTTGAGACTTAAACATATTACTATCTTTAAAATAAAATAAAAATTTGTAAGGTACATCTCATATAAAGTCGGTGAAAATAAAATAAATCTCATTAAAGATTTAAAATAGAATTTACATATAACCATGTTCTATATTAAATCTCAAATCACATTTATTCCCTTAAAAAAATTAGAAAGTTGGGAAAATGGAAAGATGAGATCTTAATTAGGTAGAGCAAGTTTCCAGTGCGATATAGAGAATGATGACATTTAAGGTTATCAATCCAACATCCAAATCGGTTATCAGTCCAATACCCAAATCAGTGAGAGAATAAGAAATAATGTGAGATTAAGAATGAATTTTAATACTTGAAATGATATGCTTTACTCTTATATACTAAGAGCACTTGAGACTGCTCGTGTGTGATGCGGCGAGATGTGTGAATAACTGTCAAATTGGATGAGACGATGGTTGATGTGCTGAAGTGTGAAATTGTTTGCTTCTGGTTAGAATGAAGGTACACCTTCTCTGTGTGCCTTTCACTTGAGATCCACTCTTGAGCCTTTCTCTATGGGCCTTGTGAACGACTCATAACAGTTTCCCCTCAAGCTCTGATTCCTACGTTGTAAGGGCTTGCAATGCGCACATTTAGGTTGGTTGTTATCTGAATTAGATGAATAGTCTTGAAGTAGATGCATTAAATATCTACCTCTTGATCAACAACAATTTGTTGGGATGTCCTAACACATGTCCCTATGTCTGATGGTAATGATGCCATTTCTGTCTTAGGATACTTAAGTACTCTGAGCGGTTCTCGATGAGATATCAACTGTCGGAGGTGCGATTCGTACTTCTCAACATGGTATATTGCATGGTTCGCGGTTGGTGAAATGAATATAGGAAGTCCTTGGACTACTAATCTTCTCTTTTTTCACTACTTGTGGGTTTGAGAAAACTCTTCTCATTCTTCAATTCTGATTTCTTGCACATGTCTTCATCCATGACTACTTCAACCCATTCTTTCAGCGCGTGAATATCTTGAATCTATTTTTTTTAAGGTAACATCTAGATTTCCTTTCTTTCAATCTTGATTTCTTTATTAGGATTTCTAGGGTAGAAGGTAAAGAGGTTTGACGAAGGAGATTGTTGCTGATTTAGTGGCTTATTTCCCATACATTTAGCAGGAACATTAGACCTAACTTCGAACTTACTAGTTGTATTCACTTCTTTCATGTACTAATAAGACCCCCTATAATGGAGGACATCCAACTTTAAGTTTGGAAGGCCACATGGGATAACTCATCGACGTTGGTGGACCATAGGACACTGCCTCCAATTTTGTTCGTGATGGCTTCCTAGACCATGTCTTCACGTCGGTTGGATCTTCTGAAGATTATGAAGGTGGCTCTTCGTGAATGATGCATGAGGGTTTCTAGCAAATATTACAGGTGCGTCGTTCCCTGTCATGAATGCATATTCTCTTTAATATGATTTGTTTTCCCTTTTTTTTTTGAAGTTGTCGTGTTTAATCATGTCTTAATCTCCCATTCACAATTGCATCAAGTGAGTAGGGCCTATATCAAGGTCTTATAATATTGGTGTGAATACAATAAGAATGTGTCGGCAACACCATTCTTCTTATAACTCCTTAAAGCCCAACACAACTCTACGTATTTTGCTCCGGGTCAAACTTTGATTCTTCTACGCAGATCATAGTGGAAGATGCTTCACGCTCATTGTCATTCGTGGTCGGGGGAAGTCCATTCATGACTCCTAAGTTCAAGGTGTGTCAGGAAGAAATGACACTTGCCCTCTAGCTTCAGATGCTTAAGCAAGACTTTGGGGAACATGTCTCTACAGGAGAGACTATGTCGGCTCCACTAGCCCTTCCCCTTTCACTCTATGACCGCCTCAGTCCAAGAACAGACGAGAAGATCTGAATTTATATTTTTTAAGAAGACTATGCACAGTTTTTAACTAAAGATGAAACTGTCTGTTAGAAGGAATTAACATATATGTCGTATTATACTCGTTAAGCACTGACCATCTTGGTCTTTGGTGTTACTGGGATGAGAGAGGCATTTTTACTTGATCGTCTTGAAAAGAAAAAGAAATGCTCAAAGTATGTGTCACTGATCTTATAATTGAATGAGACTGGTACTTGGAAGAGCTTCAAGGGGGCGTCTAGCCTGCTTTCGGGTATATGGGCTGCTGTAAAACTTTCAGGTAGCCCGATACGATGCTCGAGAAGGTCCAGACACTTTTACATTCGATGAAAGAGAAAAGTGAGGTTTTATGCCTTGCCCAGACAACACTAACCAAGTCTAAAATCGCTCTTGTCGTGGTGAAAAATCGGAGACCAAGCTATTAATAAAACTTGACTCATGAATCAAAATATCACCACCGAACTTTAATTTATCCAAGGGAAGGAGAAAAGATTAAAAAATAACCCAATATGTATATGCAAAGCTAGAAGATTAAACTTAAGCTAAGCAAAAGGGGGGGGGGGATTCTAAGGTACGGGGGTGTGTTATAAAAAGGGAAGGTATTAACACCCTAATAATCTGTAGTACGCTACAGGAACCTTTTAAATATATGTGTTTGGTTTAAAATTGTTTACTATTTGATTGTGGATATGAGAAAAAGAACATCTTTTTATTGTTTGATGATTTGGTAAGACATTGAGTCTTATGCCTATGTACTCGTAAAGGATCAAAACCTCGTAGTTCAGGTACAAAAGTAAGAAGGGATTTGTTGGGGTTGGTTTTATGAGAAAGAGACAAATTGTCATCTTAAGGAGAAAGCTCACTTTTAAACCACCACAAACATATGTAAGATAGATATTTGCATCAAATGGAAAGAAGGGCTCTCACTTGGATATAGAATTAACAAGTATGTCACATACCTCTTCCAAATGGAAAAAAATCAATATCAATCTCATCAATGTTGTGGGGTGGAGATTTGAATCTCAACTAGGGATGACTCGTGTCTAATCCTTTTATGAAAAGGTTTTAAACATGGAAAAACTAAAGTGGAAAAAGGGTTTGAATTAAGTGTTTTGAAGCATTTGATTAAGAAATAAAAGTTAAAACAATGACCTAAGTCAAAGTTTATTATGAAAGTGATTATAAGAAAGAGAGAGAGACATAGAGTGAGAGAGAATCCTAAGGTTTACGTTGAGGGGAACCTAATATTGTATCTAGAAGTTTTGGATTAAGGGGAAGAAAAGTTGTATAGGATGCAGATGAACACACACATGCAAAATGACAAGAATATCATGATTCATTTCCCTTGGATATAAATAATAACAAGGTTGAACATGCATTAACATTAAGGCACAAAATATGGCTAAATACAATGGCAATCACAAGGTGAGTGAGGTATGGATGACAATATTGATCATGGTTTTTAGGCATTGAGATAAACATAAACAAGATATGACGAAGTTTCACATAACATCACAAGACACAACATATTGATGGTGAAGACAAAATCATATTTGACATGGTAAAGGCATTCATTGGTACATGGTAAACACAACATGGATCAATTTAGGTCAAACATGCATCACATTATAAGTCTTCATAAAATAAACATTAAACTTGAATCAAAGTTCATGATAAGACCAAGCTTAAGTGGAAACCCTAATCATGCATCAAGATGCTTCGAAAGATTCATCTAAACAAAACCCTAAGTTTCATCTAAATAATCAGTCACTAATATTTTAAAAGAAGGCCATTTAATCATGGTATAATGCCCAAAACATGATCATGTTTAAGCAAAAAAAAATGCTACCAACATCAAACAAGACCTAAACAAATATACATTGGTCACAGAAATATCTATGATCACTTAGAACAAGGAAACAATAAAAGAAAATCCATTAAAAGGCCTAACAATAACATAAAATGCACTAGTTTTCTACCTAATAAAAATGGTCAAAATAAATATTATTTTTTAGGATTTTTTTGTGGATTCACAAAATAGACATTCTCATAAACATATGGCAAAAAGAATGGGTCAAAAATGTTAAAGGGTCATTAAGTTATGGATATTTGAAGTTATGAAGACAAATGAACATTTAACAAGTGAGAAAAAATAAACATTACACTGAACATGTTTGAACCCACGTCCTTGGGGTTTCATACACAGTTTGGAAAAATAAAAAAACCAAAGTCTGGGGCGAGGGGGATTCAAACCCCAGACCTTTTGGTTGTAAGTAAGTTAGGGAGCGCACTTCTACCACTGGTAGGGGTGTGCATGGATCATGAACTAAACCAAATTGAACCATATATATGGTTCGGTTTGGTTCTTAAAATCATTTTCATAAAACCAATTTATTTTTTAGAAATCGGTTTATAAGTGGATCGGTTCGGTTTTAAACCAGTTTTTCAAAAAAAAAATAGTTTAAAAGAAAATAGTTTTAAATCAATTTCTTTAAAACCAATTTTTTATTTTCTTAAAAAAATCAATTTCAAAACCAATTTTATAAAAAAAAATAATTTAAAACTATATTTTTAAAAAATTAATATATCAAAAATAATTTTATTTTCTTTTAACTAACTTTTTTATTTTCACTAATTATAAAACTATTTTATATAAAAAAATACTTATTTAAAAAATTACTTTAAATTTGACTTTTATAATCACCACAAATAATATCTCGATTAAAAACAATCCCAAAGTATGATTACATAAAAACGGTCATAAAATAAAATAATTATGAATCATATCTCTATAAATCATAATTGTTCATAAAATAAATAATTCATCAAAAAAATATATAAAAAATTGAAAATAATTAAATTATATTCTGAAAATAAAAAAGTAATATAAAAAAATCTATTTTTTTTTAAAAAAACTTTTTTTACTGAAAAAAATACAAAATATTTTTGATAAAAAATATCTTTTTTATTTAAAAAATAATAATAATTTTATTTGAAAAAAAATATCAAATATAATTTTTTGGAAAAAAAAATCCAAATATAATATTTTTGGTGAAAAGAAAAAAAAATCTGATTTTTATTTTTAAAATAAGTTTTTCATAAAATTTTAAAAAAATTAAAATATAAAATTGATTTATAATGTGATAAAACATGAAAACATACAAATATAAAAATTTAACGCATAGTAAAATTTGGATACCAATAACAAAACCAAATTTTTATAATGGTTAACGGTTTATATTTGGATAACAAAATGGATACGCAAATTTTTGTTTTAGTATTTGGTTTGGTTTTTTTAAAGTGGATCAATTTGGTTATGGATAACCGGTTTTTTTGCACACCCCTAACCACTGGGGTGGCTATACATCCATTCATTATAACACAATGAATTGTATATACTATAAAAACGCGTTTGGTTTGACTTTTCCATGTCATGTCAGCATCTTCTTCAACCTCTAGTTTTTTATTTTTATTTTTTTACTTTCATTATTTTTCAAATCTTTCATCAATCATATGTCTCTCATTTCTAAACCATATTTCATGAAATAAAGATCAAGATTGCTTAGAAAAATGTAAGGAACACAATTGTTTGATAGATTTTAGCTAATACTCAAAGATGAAGATGCACGAAGGCCAAAACTAGAACTGAAACTTTATGTTTCATGCACTTTAAATTCACATAAATAGCAAGATAAATGGCATGTGAGTCAATGATCAACCTTAACACAATAAATGCTACATATTTGCTTCAGAAATCACATGGAAATGATGCATTTATAGTGAGTTTTGAAGCGCAAGAATATACCTATTGGAGAAAGGTCTAGTGCCTCTTCAGTACCACTTCTAACTACTGTTTAATTCTTTTCCTAATGCTTATGAACTCCGAGAAGGTGATTGGAACCCTTGGTTGGTAGAATGCACGAGCAAGATGAGAGAAATGGATGTTAAGGTCAAAAGCTTGCAAAAATGAAGTTTGCTTGGTGAGCTTGGTGTCTAGATAGCCAAGGCTTTGTCCTCTATTTATAGTGATTCTTGAGGGTTCAACAAGCTTCAGATATCATAAAATAATTGTGGCTTGTACTGGTTTGCTTGCTTGGTTGGTTCTTGCACAAAACACCAAGTGGGAAGCATGGCAAAAGCATGAGGTGCATGGAGTGTTTTGTTGAGCTTTGTCTGAAGTGTAAGAGTTGACTTTAGGTATAGAGTTGGTATTTCTTAGAACCAAATCCATTTGGGAGCTCAATGATACTTAATGTTGGGTTAAAGCCACTTTACATAAATGGAAGTGTAACCTTTATGCCAAAAATGGGATGATTCATTGTGTAATGGCTTGGTTGCTTGGATAATGGCTCAAAATTGTGTGTGATATTCTGATTAGAGTGATATTTAGAAGCAAGATAGCCTGCAAAGTAAGATTATGTAGCTTTCTCTCAAGGTTGCATGATGAACTTGCCATGAAAATGACCCAAAATTCAGATTTGGAGAGTCAACTTCATCTCTTCGAAACTCCTAGCTCAAATATGATAATTTCATGATCTTGGACTTTTTGGAAATCTAAGACCATACTTTACAACTTTCATGTTGGAAGTTTTCCTTGAATAAATATATATCATTGGTTAAATATGATGATCAAGTAATTCACTTTTTGAAGGCAGATTTGGTTGAAATTTGTTTCTAAGTGTTTCAATTTCATGGTACCAACTTCATGGCTTTATAACTTGAAACCCTTGCATTTTTTGGGAATTAATAATCAACAATAAAGTTGAAGTATGAAGTAAGATCTTTAATCTGATCATTGGACCAAAGAAAATGGTGGCTTGGATCACAAGTTATGGCCTTGGAAAGTTGGGTACTTGAACATGTATTTTTTTCATAACTTAGAAAAATTTACAAAACCAAATCTTGCCCTTTTTGAAAGTAACCTCCAATTTATTGTTTTCTCTTGATCAAATGAATCCATAAACCCTATTTTCATGGTCCTTGAGTTTAGAAGTCCATGGTTGACCAAAAATGTCAAAAGTCAAACTTTGACTCAGTTGACTTTGTATCAGATGAATCCAATTCTTGCAATCTTTAATGAATGTGATATCTTGGGCACATTGGATGATGTGAATGGATCACTTATGATGTATTTGAAGTATTTTAACCATACTTCAACCATTGGGATCATGCCTTGGCTAAAAACCATAGTTGAGGATATCAGATGAACTCTGGCCTTGATGAATTTGAGATGGAATGATCTTGAACTTGATTCTTGTTGATGGAAGTCACTTGATCACTCGGGAAGGATGAGGAGTTTGAAATGTTGAAACTCATGCCAAGTCTTGATTGATCAATCTTTGAAAGCTCTTGGTGCAAAACCATAGCTTAAGACAAACAAAGTAGAAAATCTTTTTGTATTTTCAATAGGTTAGTAATGCAAAGTTGATAGATGTCATGAAAATGATACAAATGATGGTGGCATATTATGGTTGAAAATTAGGGTATGACAGATGCCCATATTTAAGTTTCTTCAATCCAGAGATATGAATATTGGAATTTTCATCTCGACGTGATTGGAGAGACTTAAATACAAACATGCATAAGTTTTGGCCCTAAGAGGCCACCAAATGCTTATGCTATGATATGCATGCAGGACTCAGGAATTCTATGAAGAACAATATCACATGGGAGTAATATTATTGAGAAAAAACACATGGATAAAGGAACACCACTATGGGGACAAACAAAAGGAAATTCCACTGAGGAAAAGATTACAACTTCAGTTGAGGAAGAAGATTTGAAAATTCCAATGGATCAGGGCTTCCTGGGGAATAGATCATTCCAAAGGATCGTGACTTCAATTAAGGAAGGGGTGATGGCTCCAAGGGGATAAGATTATCAACCCTACTGGGGAATGAGACTATCGACTACCAATCACGGGGCAACTTAAACAATAGGGTAGCTCAAGGAGGGAGGTATATTACCTACTACCAAACGTGCGGTAGCATAAGCATAGGTAATCGTCTTGTTAGAAATATAGAGGACCGCAATAGGTTTCTCAAAGGTAGAGATGATCTCCTATTCAAATAATGAGTCCAAATAAAAGTACGCTTCACTGAGGAAATATCTTCACAACATGTTTCTCAAAGGTAGAGATGACCGCCTGTTCAAATAACGAGTTATGGCTTTCGCAACATATTTCTCAAAGGTAGAGATGACCTCATGTTCGAATAGCGAGTCCAAATAAGCTTACATTATCAAAACATGATTCAGCTTCTTCTTTACTTAAATATTCCACTTAGAAAAGGCAAAATAAACCTATCCACGATTCGGGTTATAAGCCAGCGAACATGCCTTGGTTTCTTCTTTAACCAAGTCTTTCTCTCGGAAAGGGTTAATGAACAACCTCCTAAAAAGGTGATCACTTGTTGGGGAAAGAGAAGTAACTTCATCGGGGATCTTCGAAGGATGCGACTCAATTAATCTTATAAAAAACTGGAATTCTCAAATAAAGAGAAATTCACAGTAAGGATCTTCAACAAACTTCCACCGTGATTTACTGGGGAAAGTACCATTGGTTGTGATCAACACCTCACTGGTGATATAAGTTCTTGTAACGGAACACCTCATCGGGGATATAAAGTCCAGTGATAAAATAAAAGTGCTTATAGTAGTCTTCAACAAAATTCTCTGACGAAATTTTCTTGGGAGATGGCCATTTGTTGGAAAGAACGTTTAATATGTTGATACTGGGGAAAAGGATATGTCTTCATTGGCAACAATGAAGATGTTTCTCCTAGGGAGATAGTGCAAAATAAATGCACTCTCGATCTAGGTTTAACAGCCTAAAGAGATTTACCATTAATTTCCAAATATTTGGCTCACTCTAGGAACAACTCGAGAGAAAACAATCAAGCAAGACTCTACCAATAGGGAATGAATATCAATTGGGATTTTATCCTATCCAAATATGGAAAAGGACAACTAAAGCAACCATCTTCCACGAGGAATGAACTCAGTGGGGAATTAGAAATGATATAAACTCTCTGCTTAAGGTTAATGACTCTTATGGGGAAGGAAACATAACACCCAAGGATGAACATATTCAAAGAAATCAAGGAATGCAAAATGGATGTGAATTTGGTTATTCATGATATATATGCATGTATGTGTATATGCATGTATGCACGTTATGTTTATGTTGACAAAAACAGACAAAACAGACACGCTGGGGACATAATATGTTTCATAGCTCAACATGAGCTTGGCTAGTCTCTTTAAGGTGGAAAACATAACTAGAGATGAGTTAAAGATCATAAAAGGAGAAAAGTCTCGTCACGAGATCCAATTCTCTCCGGGGAGAGGAAGATGCTTCGTCTGGGGATGAAATGTGAACCTTTGATGGAGCAAAGATCTCGTTGTAGGGTTCCAATTTCTCAAGGGCGGGTGTAGATTGGTCAGGAAAACCTTCAAAATGATTCTTCTGGGGACATCATCAAAATTTGCATCTTCCACCAGGGATAATGAAGATCGCTGAAAAAGCTTGACTGTTTATTTTAAAGCTTGATAGAAAATCCAGGCTTAACACTCTGCTAGGGAACATTGAGTTCCAACATCCAACACTTCACAACTTCCTCGCCGCTTGGGGATTTAACTGTGGACGTTCTTTTTTGCATTCAAAAATTAAAAGAAAACAAAATTTTATTTAAAAAAAACAAATTTTTTCAAATATTCGTTTCAAGAATCGTTATCAAAGTAAAAATGATATTTTTGCAGAGCATAAATAAAATAAGGATTGCCAATAAATGGACAAGTCTCGAATTTTATTGATAGAATGTTGATCCGCAAATGACGTGATCCCATGGATATTTACAAAGTTAGAAAAATGGTAATATGGGAAAAAGCTACATTAAATTACAATGAAACTATTCTCCCTAACCAATTTGAATTCCATATGTATTTGGGCTTCTGATAAGAGCTAATTGAGAGCTTAGACAGGCAGGCGTTGCTTCAAGTGATCCAATCTGATCTGATGCAGTTACTTGCCATAACCCTTTGTTTTTCCTAGATTGCCTTTTCGAGTTTTCAATCTACCAGGATAATCATTTTCTGTTTATGTCTCTAATTTTTTCCTGGACCGCCCTTTTGGGTTTTCAGTCCACCGAGACGCTCATTTTTGCCTAAGCCGCCTTTTTGGGTTTTCGACTTAGTGAGTTGTTCTTTTATTTTTCAAAGAAAAGTATTTCTTGACTACGTCAGCATTCACAGGACATGGGAGCTCCTTACCATCCATATTTGTAAGAATCAAGGCCCCACCGGAGAAGGCTTTCTTGACAACATATGGATCATCATAATTAGGAGTCCACGTACCCCTAGAATCAAATATGAAAGATTGAATCTTTTTAAGCACAAGGCCACCTTCTATAAATACGTGAGGTCGAACCTTCTTGTCGAATGCTTTCTCCATTTTTTGCTGATATAACTGACCGTGGCATAAATCCGTCATCCTCTTTTCTTCAATCAAATTCAGTTGGTCATACCTTCTTTGACACCATTCATCTTCGGATAACTTAGCTTCCAACAAGACACGCATGACGGGATCTCTACTTCTATTGGGAGCACTGCTTCCATGCCATAGACAAGAGAAAAAGGGGTTGCCCCTGTTGAAGTGAGGACGGACGTACGATATCCATGCAGATCAAAAGGGAGCATCTCATTTTAGTCCTTAGAAGTCACTACCATCTTCTGAATGATCTTCTTGATGTTCTTGTTGGCAACTTCAACAACACCGTTCATCTTGGGTCTGTATGGAGAGGAATTATGGTGTTCAATATTGAAATCTTCACACATTTCCTTCATCATTTTATTGTTCAGGTTTGAACCATTATCAGTGATGATTCTTCTTGACACACCATAATGACAAATAAGTTGATTCTTGATAAATATGACTACCACTTGCTTGGTGACATTGGCGTATGAGGTCGCTTCAACCCACTTTATGAAATAATCAATAGCCACTAGAATGAAACGATGTCCGTTGGAAGCTTTGGGATCAATCATACCAATCATGTCGATGCCCCGCATAGAGAAATTCCATGGAGAGGAGAGAACGTTGAGAAGAGTCGGAGGTACATGTATCTTGTCAGCATAAATCTGGCATTTGTGACACCTATTCACATACTTGGGACATTCAGCTTCCATTGTCAGCCAATAGTAACCCACTCTTAACATTTCTTAGCCATTGCATGTCTGTTAGAATGAGTACCAAAAGAACCTTCGTGAACTTCTTGCATCAACATGTCTGATTCGTGTCTATCCACGCATCTGAGCAGAACCATGTCAAAGTTTCTCTTGTATAGCACGTCTTCATTCAGAAAGAAGTTGCTAGCCAGTCTTCTCAAGGTCTTCTTATCTTTGTTGGATTCCCTAGGTGGGTATTCTTGACTCTGGAGATAACACTTGATGTCGTGGTACCATGGCTTATCATTAGAGACTTCTTCCATTGCAAATACATGAACGGGTCTATCAAGATGCATAACATCGATCTTAGGCACATCATTCCAATGATTCACAATGATCATGGAAGCCAAAGTTGCCAAGGCATCTGCCATTTGATTTTCCTCACGAGGGATGTGGTGAAATTCAATCTTGTTGAAGAAAGTAGATAACCTCCTTGCATAGTCTTTGCGTGGGATTAGGTCGGGTTGACGAGTTTCCCATTCTCCTTTAATTTGATTGACAACTAGAGTTAAGTCTCCATAAACATCGAGATTTTTTATTTTAAGATCAATGACTTCTTCTAGACCCATGATGCAGGATTCGTATTCCGCCATGTTGTTCGTGCACTTGAATGTTAAGCTTGTAGTAAAAGGGATATGTGAGCCATGAGGAGTGATGATTACTTCCCCAAAACCATTACCATAAGCATTAACTGCTCCATCAAATATTAAACCCCATTGAGAACCTAGCTCTGGCCCTTCATTTGGCAGTGGCTCATTGCAATCTTTGGCTTTTAAGTACATCACATCTTCATCTGGGAATTCAAAATTTATAGACTCATAATTGTCGATTGGCTGATGAGCTAAATGATTGGCCAAGACACTTCCTTTGATAGCTTTCAGGGTGTGATACTCAATGTCATATTCGGATAAGAGCATCTGCCAACGAGCAATTCTTCCGGTCAATGCAAACTTTTCAAAGATATACTTAATCGAATCCATCTTGGATATCAACCAAGTTGTGTGATTCATCATATATTGACGGAGCCGCTTGGTAGCCCAAGTCAGAGCACAACAAGTTTTCTCTAGCATGGAATATCGAGACTCGTAGTTAGTGAATTTCTTGCTCAAATAATATATGGCATACTCTTTTCTTCCCGTTTCATCATGTTGACCCAAGACACAACCCATAGGTTATTCTAGCATAGTCAGATACATAATCAATGGTTTTGCCTCTACTGGAGGGGACAAGATATAAGGTTCTAGGAAATACTCTTTGATATTGTCGAAGGATTTTTGACAATCATCTGTCCAAAAACAACCCTGATCCTTTCGGAGGAGCTTAAAAATTGGAGCACAAGTAGTATTCATATGAAATATGAACCTTGAAATGTAGTTCAAACTTCCAAGGAATACCCTCACCTGCTTTTCTGTTTGAGGTGCTGGGATTTCCTGAATGGCTTTAACCTTTTCAGGATCAACTTCAACACCCTTTTGACTGACGATGAAGCCTAAGAGCTTTCTTAATCGGACCCCAAAGGTGCATTTGTTTGGGTTCAAGCGGAGTTTGTATTTTCTCAAATGCTGAAACAGTTTCAAAAGATACTCAACATGATCTTCCTCAGTCTTTGATTGTGCTATCATATCATCTACATAGACTTCAATCTCTTTATGCATCGTGTCATGAAAAAGAGTAGTCATAGCTCGTTGATAGGTGGCACCAACATTCTTCAATCCGAAAGGCATTACTTTGTAGAAAAATGTGTCACAAGGTGTAATAAAAGTTGTTTTCTCCATATCTTCGGGCTCCATTTTGATTTGATTGTAACCGGAAAATCCATCCATGAAAGAGAAGACCTTGAACTTGGTGGTGTTGTCGACCAACATGTCAATGTGTGGCAGAGGAAAGTCATCCTTAGGATTGGCTTTGTTTAGATCTCTGTAGTCAACGCACATGCGAACCTTCACTTCCTTCTTGGGAACTGGCACAATGTTGGCCAACCACTGCGGATACTCTGATGTGACAAGGAAACCTGCATCAATCTGCTTTTGCACTTCCTCTTTGATTTTGATCGCCATGTCCGGACGAGTTCTTCTTAACTTTTGCTTGATCGGTGGGCACTCTGGCCTTAACGGTAAACGATGCTCTACAATTTCGGTGTCCAACCCTGGCATGTCTTGGTATGACCAAGAAAACACATCGGTATATTCTCGAAGAAGCTCTATCTTCCTCTCTTTGACCTCTGCGCGAGAAGTACTCTAAGTTTGACTTCTTTTCTATCCTCTTCAGACCCCAAGTTGATTACTTCCACAAGCTCTTTAAATGGCTGAATGGTCTTTTCTTCATTTTCGAGAAGTCTAGAGATTTCATCTGGAATGTCTTCCTCTTCTTATTCTTCCACTTCATACACATGGAATTTAAAGTTGCAAAAGGGCATAGGGTCATTGGTTTTAATGGATATGTCATGAATTAATCTGAACATCTGATTCTATGCTTGTTTTAGAAACAAATAAAAGTGTGAAGTTGTGTGCAACTATCTGGAAATGTTTACTTGTTTAGTCTAGATTACCATTTTCCAGAAAAAACAGCAAAATAATAAAAACAACAATATGGAAACAAAATAACATTTTCATTGATTTAATTCTTGAAACACAAGCCCAAACATTGTCACTTTCGCATTAGGCATAACGAAAGGATTTTTTTGAAAAGAAAACAAAAAACAAAATATTACTTTGAAATGTGAACAACAACAAGAACATCAACAGATATCCAGTTTTGGCGAATCACTTCGCCGGCGATGAAGTCGGCCGGAACATCTTTAGGATTGTCTTCCACAATGGCATTGGCTTCAATTGCTTCGTCTTCTGACCCAGGGATATATTCAAGTTATCTATGATGATGAAAGTATAAAGTCACATATGCATCTTCTTCCTCAAGATCGTATTCAGGCTCGTCGCAGTAGGGTTCCCATGCTGAATCATCATCCTCAGTGATGGCACTAACTTCTGGAAAAGTGGGATTGATGAACCCTCCACTATGGAAAGTTTCTTTGATTGAACAGACAGATCTACTTTCTTCTGTAATCTTCTTGGAAGTAGGAGAAAAGCCTAAACCCTCTTGGTATTTGTTTTATGGGAGATCCAAAAATGTTCCCCAACCATAGGTTATACCATCATTTACTAGCCATTGTGCATCCTTGAATGAAGAGATGGATACTCCTCTCTTGACATCTTTCTCAATCAAATAAAGGGCTTGAAATTGAGTTCCAACATCTTCTTCAGGTTCAAGATAAGAAAAAGATGATAAGTGACTCACAACCAGTGCTTGCTCCCCATAGACTGTCACTAGCTTCCCGTTCTTCACAAATTTAAGCTTCTGATGCAGATGGGAAGTGACTGCCCCAGCTTCATGGATCCAAGGAAGACCCAATAAACAACTATACGCAGCTTCTATGTCCATTACCTGGAATGTTATCTGGAAAGTATGAGGTCCGATGGTCATAGGAAGGTCGACTTCTCCAATGACTTTTTTTCTGGAACCATCAAAAGCTTTGACAATAATCCTGCTACTCTTCATAGGAGCACCTTGAAAATAAAGCTTGGAAAGTGTCGACTTTGGCATGACATTGAGAGACGAGCCTGTATCCATTAACACACTTGACAAAGAGTCATTCATACAGTTGATTGATATATTTAGTGCCATGTTATGATTTCTTCCTTCTTCGGGGAGTTGTTCATTACTGAAACTCAAGCTGTTGCAGGCCATGATGTTAGCGACGATACCGTCAAACTGTCCGACCGTCACATCATGGTCTACATAGTCTTATTCTAAGACTTTCTGAAAAGCTTCACGATGAGCCTCAGAGTTTATCAACAAAGATAACACATATATCTTGGAAGGTGTATGCAGTAATTGTTCCACCATATTGTATTCACTTTTCCTTATGATCTTCAACACCCCATCGTCATCACTTTTTGGATTCATGCTGTCAGATTGGCCAACCGGTTCAAAAGGGATCTCAACATGAGTCTGCTTTCCTGCTGCGACATCCTCAGTCCTTTTTGAAAATATACGCCCACTCCTTGTGACCCTGCTTACATCAGCGACGTTAACAATGGAGGGTAGAGGAACATCCTTTCCATTCTCAGTCATTGTAGCATTGTACTTGTAAGGCACAACTTTATCAGATTGGTAGGGAATTGACCCGGTAAGTTAATGACCAGAGGAGTCACAAAAGTTTTTCGACTGTCATAAGTAATTTGTATAGGCTCGGAGTCATTGAAGTGAGGAACTATGACATTCACTTCATTGTCATTATTGACCATATTGACCTTATTATAATCTCTGGCTTTGTAGGCTACAATGTAACCTTGACCCATTTGATCCTGGAGATCCGTTATAACAGTTAGGCATCTTTGAGAGTTCTTGGAACAAACCCTGTAAGAGGCGTAGTTGTGTGGAGGCATAAAACCATTCTTGCTATATCTGACATGTTTCTTTACTAAGTTCTCGCCCAACAACCATACATCATAGATCCGGAAATTGCCCGGGCAACCATATACCATGTTAGCTGAGGCTGAACCATGTTGTGGTAGAGGATTAACGTGAACATTGGGGTTTATGTCCTTAAATGAAAGGATACCACTCTTGATGAGCCTCTGAACATCTGACTTTAGAGTAAAACAATTTTCAATGCTATGTCCTGGTGCCCCTTGATGGTAAGCACAAAATTGATCTGCCTTGTACCAATAGGGAAGGTCCTTTGGCACAGGTGGTGGAGACTTTGTATGGACATGATTTTTAGCTAGCAGTGCAGGAAACAATTATGCATAGGACATTGGGATATGATCAAACTGTGGTCTTTTTTGAATACGATTTTGATTGTTAAATTGAGAGCGAGCCTGTTGTGGAGGCTGTTGATGCTGTTGATTTGATGGTTGTTGCTAAACATGTTATTGTTGCTAATTTTGTTGAGGATATTATTGTTGATGTTGATGCGAGAATTGTGGCTGATAAATTGGCGCTACCATTGGTGGATTAATGATTGGTGAAACGGCTACAACATGTTATTCTTTGTCTGCCATATGAAATGACACTAACATATGATTCTTTCTTCTTGGAGAAATTATTGGTGAATTTCTTAACATGACTAGAAGTGTCGACTTCCTTAGTCAAACGTCCCTCTCAGACTGCTTCCTCAAGTCGCATGCCCATGTTTACCATCTCGGTGAAATCATTGGGTGCGTTGGCGATCATGCAGTCATAGTAGAATGAACTCGGAGTTTTTAAAAAGATTTTAGTCATCTCTTTCTCTTCAAGTGGAGGGAAAATTTGTCCAGCAATTTCATGCCACCTTTGAGCATATTCCTTGAAACTCTCTTTGTCTTTTTGAGACATGGCCCGGAGTTGATCTCTGTCCAGAGCCATATCTATGTTATATTTGTATTGATGAACAAAATCTTCACAAAGGTTATTGAAAGTACGGATCTTCGTGTTGTTTAAGCCCATGTACCACTTAAGAGCGGCACCAGTTAAACTGTCTTGAAAGTAGTGGATCAGAAGCTGATGGTTGTCAGTCTGAGTGGACATCTTCCTAGCATACATCACCAGATGACTTTGAGGACATGAATTTCCTTTGTATTTCTCGAAGTCTGGTACTTTGAATTTGGGCGGAATTTGAACATTAGGAACCAAGTAGAGTTCAGAAGCGGTCTTGCGAAAAAGATCCTTACCTCGAAGAGCGTTGATTTCCTTTTGCATTTCTAAGAACTGATCTTAAAATCCCTCTAACCTTTCATCTACTCCCACAACTTCGCTTGGAGCAGCGTGATAAATGTTTTCTTCATTATAAGGAGTCGTATGCACCACATGAGGAGGTACATACATCACAACAGTCACTACTGGAGCTTCAACGTTTTGAGGGCGGTATCCAGTTGGCATATAACCGTGAGGCATGCCCCAAGGGAAACTGGGTGGCATGTGATATTGTTGATTATTGACGGGCGCCACTGGAATGGGCGTCAAGACGTTTTTAGAGATTGTTGTTCGTTGCACTGGATCTTGAGAATTGTTCAATGATTGATTTTGAGCAGCCACCAAAGTCTCCATCATAGCAGTAAGCCTTTCCAAACTGTCTTTCAAGGTGATTACTTCCTCCTTGAGCTCTTTATTTTCTTGTTCAAGCTGACTTATCCTTCTCCGGCGACTAGCTCGAGTATTGTACTGGTGATTCAGTTTGACTATTGGAGGGAGGAAACACGCGTAAGTTTCTTGAAATGCAGGAACTTATGCTTGAATGATGCATGATATGCAGATGCAAAAGATGAGTTTTAATTTTTAATAAACTCAATAATTTATTGCAAATATTATAGAGACAAAATTTGGTATAAGCTGAACAAAAACCTCTTTTTTTTAACTATTGAGGGATTACAAAAGATGAAATACAATTTCAATGATCCTAAACAATACAAGAGGAAAATAGCTAAGTCTATGAGTCCTAAGGAATCCCATCTGTAGAAGGTCCTGTTGCTGGCTGATGCTTCCTCTTCTGCCTCTTTAGCTGAGCATTCTCGATCATAAGCTTGTTGATGATTCCCTTCCAAGCACCTGAGGTGGGAGGTATGCTGGAGTACTCATGAAATGGCTGGACTTTATAGAGAAGTAAACCTTCTTGTTCCTCCTATTTCTTCACAGCTTGCTGTTCCAGAATCTCAATCAAATTGTGCTTCTCCTTTAGCTGTTGCTCCATCTTCATCTTCTTATCATTCAAGACATGGTACTTGCCTTCCCAAGTGTCTATTTCGAATTTCAACCTAGCCAAAATTTCTTGAAACTTTTCCGTATTCTCAATAGGAATGGTGGATGATGATGTTATCGCATAAGGGAATGATGGCTTCTCAGGAGCATGGGGCATCTTAAGTTCACTGTCTCTAGCACAAACCCATTGAGTGTAGGGCTCAAAAGCAACACAATTCTTTCTTCCTAATCGTCGTTTTCCTTTCCTGTGAATGTTGCACCAAACATGTATGATTTTATCCTTTAAACCGAAAATCTCTTCTTCGTTGAGGTAAAAGAAACATGATAACAGAAGGTTATCGGGTTTATCTTCCATAGGATATCCTAACTGACGTCTGGCAAGGATGGGGTTGTAGTTAATTCCCCCATGTACACCAAGGAGAGATACATTAGGAAATTCACCATAATTGTCAATAATTACTCCAACATCATAGGAGGGGTCATACCAATGTATATTCCCTTGATCAATGGACATGAACCTCTGAGACCATCTGAGCTTCTGTGGATTCTCCCTGAAGATCCTGGATCTAGGTAAGTGAGAAATAAACCACTTATATAGGAGAGGTGCACAACATAGAATGGTTCCACCACCTTTCTTAGTCCTGTGATGGATCGAATGGTTGGTATCTCCAATTAATGTGGGTATTGGGTTACCAATTAAGAAGATTCGTACAATATTAACATCCACAAAGTCATCAATGTTTGGGAAGAGCACAATTCCATAAATGAGTAGAGCAAAAATGGCTTCGAAGGCATCTCTAATATCTGCTTCTGCAAAGATAAAGGCTTTCTCCATTAGGAATCTAGAGGTTAGACCTAGACTCCCTCCTTTTTTTAATGAAGTTGGCCTTCACAATAGACGTTTCTAGGTGAAGTGCTTCTGCAATAGCTGTTGGTGTAAGGGTCTTCTCTGAACTACTGAATGGTAATTTGTCAGAGACTGGCAAACCAAACCAATATGAGTATTCTTCTAGAGTAGGCATAAGCTGGTAGTCTGGAAATGTGAACCAATGGTAGAGTGGATCATAAAACTGTACCAGGGTGTTGAGAACTCAATCTTCAACCTTGGTCTTCAAGATACCCACAAGTCTTCCATACCGAGCTCTGAAATCCTCTGGACTAACTATCATAGAACCAAGCTTCACAAAATCTGTTATGTCGGGACTTTTGAAAGTGTATTTCTTGGTATTCCTCCTTCCAAGTTCCATTTTACGTATCGATATTTGCAAAAGAAAACTATCGAGTTTATTGGCTTTTACGCAAAGAGCTTTTTATGGATGCATGAATGCATGTTTGACAAATACGGGTTTAGGGTTTTGACATTAAGCATGGAGCCAAGGGTCTAACCATCCCACAATGTATGAACTAATGGGTTTATTTTATACCTGTAGAATAAGGTTCTAAGGTGGTCCCCAGAGTCATAGATCCATCTTCTGGATATTATCGATTTAACGACTTCCTTGTAAACCAGTAATATTCTCAAGAGAAACTCGTCTGAGTGTAGCATCGTGTAACAATTACCTCAGATCTTACACCTGGATAATCTCCGTACTACATCCTAAAAGGGCTTAGAGGAGTTGAAAGGGTTCTAAAGGTCCTCAGTTTCTTAGATTCCCAGGTCGAGTATAATAATGCCACTATGATTTACTCGCAACAACAAATATTACCATCAAAGGGGTCTCCAATGACGGGGTTATATCATATGTTAATCATGCTTAGGATTACTCCAGACATGTAACTTTCATTATACCACCATCCTATCTTATTTGTATTCTCTAATCCGGGTTAGGATTTCCTCACCACTTATAGATCTCCATAATGAAACCCAAGCAAACATAGAAACAAATAATAATAATAATAAACACATATAAACAAGTTAGGTATCACCCACTTAATATTCTCTCCCCAACGAAGTTGCCATTTCTGTCGCGGTGAAGAATCGGAGACCAAGCTATTGATTAGACTTGACTCATGCATCAAAATATCACCACCGAACTTTAATTTATCCAAGGGAAGGGGAAAAGATTCAAAAATAACCCAACATGTATATGCAAAACTAGAATATTAAACTTAATCTAAGCAAAAAGAGGGGGAGATTCTAAGGTACGGGGGTGTGTTATGAAAAGGGAAGGTATTAGCACCCTAATAATCTGTAGTACTCTACAGGAACCTTCTAAATATATGAGTTTGGATTAAAATTATTTGCTATTTGATTGGGGATATGAGAAAAAGAACATCTTTTTATTGTTTGATGATTTTGAAAGACATTGAGTCTTATGCCTACGTACCCGTGAAGGATCAAAACCTCGTAGTTCGGGTTCAAAAGTAAGAAGGTATTCGTTGGGGTTGGTTTTATGAGAAAGAGAACTGTTGGAAAATATATTATTTCCTATTTTATTATTGTCTTTAATACTACCTTTATTTTTCTTTATTCTCAATTAAGGAAAAAATAAATTGTAATTATTGTATCTTCACTATATAAACCAGCTAAGGCTGATGAATAAAATATAACAACTTTTACCAATTTTTTCTAATATGGTATCAAGAGCACTGGGTTGGGGGTTACCGTAAAAGCTTTCCTCAACCTATTTTTGTTGGGTTAGGGGTTACCATAAAATTTTCCTGAACATATTTTTTGTTTGACCCAATTCACATACTCTGTTAACCTCCTATGGCGAATGACAACAACATGTGGCCTCCCCTATCACAAGCCTATACTGGATCCAACCATGGCGACCAACCACAATCTGATTCGGGCGGTGGCCGTGGAAACGGCGGTGGCCGCGGAAACGGTGTACATGAGGAACCGCCGGTGGTCATAAACAATAGCAGTAATGGCGACCAACAACAATCTGATTTGGGCTTCAGCCGTGGAAACAGCGGTGGCCGCGGAAATGGTGTACATGAGGAACCGCCGATGGTCATAAACAGTGGCAGTAATTACGGAAACAATGGAAACAGGAACAACATTGCTTTTGGTGACGGTTATTCCAACATAGGCGGTAATGATCGAGAGGGTTCCTCATACTCCCTCAAGGTCAATATCCCTAAAATGAATGGGAATAACTACAATGAATGGGCTCAAACCGTTCGATTGGTATTGGATAACAAAGGAAAAATTGATTTCTTAACAGGAGTAGTAGCTGAACCGGCAACAGGAGACCCTCGTTACAAACAATGGAAGTCGGAAAACTCCTTGATTATTGCGTGGCTGGTAAGCTCTTTGGAAACTGGAATAGGTAAGCCTTACGTATTTTTACCTTCCGCAAAGGATGTCTGGGAAGCTGTTAAGGAAACATACTCTGATATTCAAAACTCCTCTCAAATTTTTGGTTTAAAATCAAAGTTATGGCATGCGAAACAAGGTGACAGGAGTGTAACTGCTTATTACAATGAACTGTTAACACTGTGGCAAGAGTTAGATCTCTGTTATGATGACAATTGGAGGTGTACAGAAGACAATGTTTTGTTTCTCAAGAGGCACGACAAGGAATTATGATGGGTAAGACACAACGAAATTCTGAATCTGAAGGCTCAGCTCTGGCTACTAGGAACCTTGACGAGGGAAGAAGGTCAGACAAAGTTCCTTGGTGTGATCACTGCAAGCGCGAATGGCATACACGTGAAACTTGTCGGAAGCTCAAAGGCAAACCTCCTAACTGGAAGAAGAAAAGTGGTCGTGCATTTCAGGCTAGTAATTCTGATCAAGGGCAGCAACCTCCTCAGTCTCAATTCCCATTCACTACGGAGCAACTAGACAGACTGTACAAACTCCTTGAGTCTCCAACCCCTTCTTGCTCTATAGCAATAAAAGGTAATTCTGCATTTCTTAGTGTCAGTCCCAGTCATACTTGGATGGTAGATTCAAGAGCCTCCGATCACATGACAGGTTAATCTACTTTGTTCTCTTCATATAGTCCATGTGCAGGTAATCAAAAAATAAAAATTGCAGATGACTCTTTTTCAGCCATTGCAGGTAAAGGGTCAGTTGTGTTGTCTCAAAGGTTAACTCTTAAAAATGTCCTTCATGTTCCAAATTTATCTTGTAATTTAATATCCATGAGTAAATTAGCCCAAGATATAAATTGTCAAACTAATTTTTTCCGATCTCACTGTGTCTTTTAGGATTTGAACTCGGGGAAGATGATTGGAAGTGCTAAGGAGAGTGGAGGACTCTACTACCTTGAAATTGGATCTGCATCACAACTACCTTCAAAAACAATAAGTTCCTGCTTTGAGTCTTTTTCCGTTTTGAGTAATAAAGATGACAACATTATGGTATGGCATTTAAGATTAGGTCATCCTAGTTTTCGTTACTTAAAACACTTGTTTCCTAAGATATTTCACAATAAAAACTTTTCTTCGTTTAAATGTGAAGCATGTGAATTTGCAAAGCATCATCGTTCCCAGTTTTCAATACAACCTTATAAACCATCAAAGCCTTTTTCTATTATACACAGTGATGTTTGGGGCCCTAACCGTACAAGTACACTCTCTCTCAAAAAATGGTTTATCACATTTATAGACGACCATACAAGAGTATGTCGGGTGTACTTGTTAAAGGGGAAATCAGATGTTTGTCAGGCTGTAAAGAATTTTGTTTTAATGGTGCAGAACCAATTTCAAACAAATATCCAAATCTTTAGAAGTGATAATGGCAAAGAATATTTTAACACTATCCTGGGTGATTTTTTTCTAAAAAATGGGATTGTACATCAAAGTTCATGTCCTAATACTCCTCAACAAAATGGAGTGGCCGAAAGGAAAAATAGACATTTACTAGAGGTTGCTAGAGCTCTACTTTTTTCAAATAAAGTACCAAATTATTTGTGGGGCGAAGCTGTTTTAACAGCTGCGTATTTAATTAACAGAATGCCCTCCAAAATTCTCAATTTTCAAACTCCTATTAACGTCTTCAAAGAATGTTTTCCTAGTACTCGTGTTTTAACTGATTTGACTTTAAAAATCTTTGGTTGCACAACCTTTGTTCATGAACATAAAAATGTTGGAAAACTTGAGCCACGTGCTATAAAATGTGTCTTTGTTGGATACTCCCCAACCCAAAAAGGATATAAATGTTTTGATCCAAAAAATAAGAAAATGTTTGTCACTATGGATGTTACATTCTTTGAAAATAAACCTTTTTTTGATGACACTCATCTTCAAGGGGGGGGGGGGGGAGATAAACGAAGACTCGTTTCAAATTGAGGACATGAGTTTTTTAAATAGTTTATCTTTACCAATATCACAAAATTCTAATTTTTTTACACCTGTACCAACAGAAAATGGCCGCGACTCTTTATCTGATCCTACTCCTGTCATGAGTAAGGAACCTTGTGAATCCGAGCCTACATTTTCTCTTGTAGAAAACAATGAGAATCCTGAAAACGATGATAATGATGATCTAATTGAAATGCCACAAAATAATAAGTCACTTCAACAAAACAAATTTGAATTAGGAAACGGGACTTGGAAAGGAAAGGTTTTTATGAAAAAGCACCATAAAGGAAAGGACAAGTCCACATCTCAACACTGCCAGGAATCTGAACCGGGGAATGATCAATTTCCTGACAAAAGAAAAGGCAAGTCTATCTCTGTTTCTGAGAGTCATATTTTGTATCCTGATATAGATGATCCTGTTGCCATTAGAAAACCTATCAGATCTTGCACTAAACAACCCATGTCCAATTTTATATCATATTCAAATTTGTCTTCATCTATGTCTGCCTTCACTTCAAAATTGTCTAGTGTAGAAATTCCAAAAAGTGTACAGCTTGCTCTAGAAATTCCAAAGTGGAGGGAAGCTGTACTTGAGGAGATGAAAGCTCTTGAAAAGAACAAAACTTGGAGTGTTACGCCACTACCAGATGGCAAGAAGACAGTTGGATGCAAATGGGTGTTTACTGTGAAGTATAATTTAGATGGGTCAATTGAAAGGTACAAGGCTCGCTTGGTGGCTAAAGGCTTTACTCAGACATATGGTATAGATTACTCAGAGACATTTGCTCCTGTTGCAAAATTGAACACTGTCAGAATTCTTTTGTCTCTTGCTGCTAACATGGATTGGCCTTTGCACCAGTTAGATGTTAAGAATGCCTTTCTTAATGGCGATCTAGAAGAAGAAATATATATGGGCATTCCTCCTGGCTTTGAAAACAAATTTGGATCAAATGTGTGCAAACTAAATAAGTCTTTGTATGGATTAAAGCAGTCCCCTAAAGCTTGGTTTGAAAAATTCACTCAGTCCATGAAGAAACAAGGGTACATCCAAGGACAGGCTGACCACACCTTGTTCACAAAATTCTCCCACAATGGGAAAGTTGTTGTCCTGATTGTTTATGTTGATGATATTGTCCTTACTGGAGACGATACAGTGGAAATGGCAAGAGTAAAAGAGAAATTGGCAGTAGACTTTGAAATCAAGGATTTAGGATTCATGAGATATTGGCAGTAGAAGAACTTAAGATGAAAATTGAGCTTCCATTGAAATTGTACTCTGACAATAAAGCTGTTATTAGCATAGCTCATAATCCAGTTCAACATGACAGAACCAAGCATATCGAGATTGATAGACACTTCATAAAGGAGAAGTTAGATGCGGGAATCATATGTCTACCCTTCGTGACTTCAAGTCAACAAACTGCGGATATCCTGACCAAAAGCTTGGCAAGGCCTACTTTTGAGTATTTGATAGACAAGTTGGGCATGATAGATATTTATGCACCAACTTGAGGGGGGGGGGGGTGTTGGAAATTATATTATTTCCGATTTTATTATTGTCTTTAATACTACCTTTATTTTTCTTTATTCTCAATTAAGGAAAAAATAAATTATAATTATTGTATCTTCACTATATAAACCAGCTAAGGCTGATGAATAAAATATAACAGCTTTTACCAATTTTTTCCAATAAGAACAATTGTCATCTTAAGGAGAAAACTCACTTTTAAACCAGCACAAACATATGGAAGATATATCTTTGCATCAAATGGAAAGAAGAGCTCTCACTTGGATATAGAATCAACAAGTATGCCACATACCTCTTCCAAATGGAAAAGAATCAATATCAATCTCAACAATATTGTGGGGTAGGAGATTTAAATCTCAAATAGAGATGACTCATGTCTAATCCTTTTATGAAAAGGTTTTAAACATGGAAAAGCTAAAGTGGCAAAAGGGTTTGAATTAAGTTTGTGTTTTTTAGGTCTTATGAAAAGATCCTTGAATATGATTAATTATTTTGAAGCATTTGATTAAGAAATAAAAGGGAAAACAATGACCTAAGTCAAAGTTTATTATGAAAGTGATTATAATAAGGAGAGAGAGAGAGAGAGAGAGAGAGAGAGAGAGAGAGAGAGAGAGAGAGAGAGAGAGAGAGAATCCTAAGGGTTACATTGAGGGGAACCTAAGATTGTATCTAGAAGTTTTGGATTAAGGGGAGGCAAAGTTGTATAGGATGCAGATGAACACACACATGCAAAATGACAAGAATGTTATGATTCCTTTCCCTTGGATATAAACAATAACAAGGTTGAACATGCATTAACATTAAGGCACAAAATATGGCTAAATACAATGGCAATCACAATGTGAGTGAGGTATGGATGACAATATTGATCATGGTTTTTAGGTATTGAGATAAACATAAACAAGACATGACAAAGTTTCACATAACATCACAAGACACAACACATTAATGGTGAAGACAAAATCATATTTGACATGGTAAAGGCATTCATTGGTACATCATAAACACAACATGAATCAATTTAGGTCAAACATGCATCACATTATAAGTCTTCACAAAATAAACATTAAACTTGAATCAAAGTTCATGATAAGACCAAGCTTAAGTGGAAACCCTAATCATGCATCAAGATGCTTCAAAAGATTCATCTAAACAAAACCCTAATTATTATCTAAATAATCAATCACTAATATTTTAAAACAAGGTTGTTTAATCATGGTATAATGCCCAAAATATGATCATGTTTAAGCAAACAAAATGCTACCAACATCAAACAAGACCTAAACAAATATACATTGGTCACCCAAACATCTATGATAACTTAGAACAAGGAAACAATAAAGAAAATCCATTCAAAGGCCTAAAAACAACATAAAATGCACTAGTTTTCTACCTATTAAAAATGGTCAAAATAAATATTATTTTTTGGGATTTTTTTATGGACTCATAAAATAGACATTCTCATGAACACATGGCAAAAAGAATGAGCCAAAAATGTTAAGGGATCATGAAGTTATGGATATTTGAAGTTATGAAGAAAAATGAACATTTATCAAGTGAGAAAAAATAAACATTACAATGGCCAGGTTCGAACCCACGTCCTTGGGGTTCCATGCACTGTTCGGAAAAATAAAAAAACCAAAGTCTGGGGTGAGGGGGATTTGAAGCCCATGCCTTTTGGTTGTAAATGACCTAGGGAGCGCGCTTCTACCACTGGGGTGGCTATACATCCGTTCATTATAACACAAGGAATTGTATATGTTATAAAAACGCGCTTGGTTTGACTTTTCCATGCCATGTCAGCATCTTCTTCAACCTCTAGCTTCTTATTTTAGTTTTTTTTTTCTTTCATTATTTTTAAAATCTTCCATCAATCATATCTCTCTTATTTCTCAACCATTTTTTATGAAATAAATATCAAAATTGCTTAGAAAAATGTAAGGAACACAATGGTACGATAAGTTTTAGCTAATACTCAAAGATGAAGATGCACGACGGAAAAAACCAGAACTAAAAATTTAGGTTTCATGCAACTTAAATTCATATAAACAGCAAGATAAATGTCATGTGAGTTAATGATCAACCTTAACACAATAAATTCTACATATTTGCTTCAGAAATCACATGGAAATGATGCATGTATAGTGAGCTTCTAAGTGCAAGAATATACCTATTGGAGAAAGGTCCAATGCCTCTTTAATACTACTTTCAACTACTGTTTGATACTTATACTAATGCTTATGAACTCCCAAAAGGTGATTGGGACCCTTGGTTGGCAGAATGCACGAGCAAGATGAGAGAAATGGAGGTTAAGGTCAAAATCTTGCAAAAATGAAGTTTTGCTTGGTGAGCTTGGTGTCTAGATAGCTGAGACTTTATCCTCTATTTATAGTAATCATTGAGGATTCAAGAAATTTCAGATATCATAAAATAATTGCGGTTCGTACTGCTTTGCTTGCTTGGTTGGTTCTTGCACAAAACACCAAGTGGGAAGCATGGCAAAAGCATGAGGTGCATGGAGTGTTTTATTGAGCTTTGTCTGAAGTGCCGGAGTTGACTTGAGGTTTAGAGTTGGCATGTCTCAGAACCAAAGCCATTTGGGAGCTCAATGGTACTTAATGTTGGGTTAAAGCCACTTTACACAAATGAAAGTGTAACCTTTATGCCAAAAATGGAACGATTCATTGTGTAATGACTTGGTTGCTTGGATAATGGCTCAAAAGTGTATGTGATCTACTGATTAGAGTGACATTTAGAAGCGAGATAGCCTGCAAAGTAAGATTATGTAGCTTTGGCTCACAGTGCATGATGAACTTGCCATGAAAATGATCCAAAATTCAGATTTAGAGAGCCAACTTCATCTCTTTGAAACTCCTAGCTCAAATATGATAATTTCATGCTCTTGGACTTTTTGGAAATCTAAGACCATCCTATACAACTTTAATGTTGGGTGTTTGCCTTGAATCAATATGGATCATGTTGAAAAATGATGATCAAGTAATTCACTTTTTGAAGACAGATTTGGTTGAAATTTTTTTCCAAGTGTTTCAATTTTATGGTACCAACTTCATGGCTTCGTAACTTGAAATCCTTGCATTTTTTGGGAATCAATCATCAAGGACAAAGTTTAAGTATGAAGTAAGACATTTAATCTGATCATTGAAGCAAAGAAAACCGTGGCTTTGATCCTATGTTTTGGCCTTGGAAATTTGGGTACTTGAACATGTATTTTTTTCATAACTTAGAAAAATTTACAAAACCAAATCTTGCCCTTTTTGCAAGTAACCTCTAATTTCTTGTTTTCTCTTGATTAAATGAATCCATTAACCATATTTTCATGATCATTTAGTTGAGAAGTCCATGGTTGACCAAAAATGTCAAAAGTTAAACTTTGACTTTGCCTTAGTTGACTTTGTATCAAATGAATCCAATTCTTGCAATCTTTAATGAATGTGATATCTTAGACATATTGGATGATGTGAATGGATCAATTATGATGTATTTGAAGTATTTGAACCATACTTCAAGCTTTGGGATCCTGCCTTGGATAAAAAGTCAACCAATTGACTTTGGGTCAAAACCCTAGTTGAGGGTATCAGATGAACTCTGGCCTTGATGAATTTGAGATGGAATGATCTTGAACTTGATTCTTGTTGATGGAAGTCACTTGATAACTTGGGAAGGATGAGAAGTTTGAAATGTTGAAACTCATGCCAAGTCTAATGATTAATCTTTGAAAGCTCTTGGTGCAAAACCCTATCTTAAGACAAACAAAGTAGAAAATATTTTTGTATTTTCAAAGGTTAGTAATGCAAAGATGATAGATGTCATGCAAATGATACAATTGATGATTTCATCTTAGGGTTGAAAGTTACGGTATGACGTCTCTTACAGAGGCAAACAAGGCACTAGATTTCTCCTATAAGACGATCTAGGAGATAGAGGAATCTATGAGAGAGACCTAAGAAGGTTAGAAGAAGATCGAGGACCACATTCGGGAGATACATATTGAAAATGTTTCATTGGCTAATGAGTATGTGAGGACAGTAGAGGAAGGTAACTTTGTCGTACATGTATCTTTCGATCAATGATCTCTTGCACCTTGGTCTTAAAGGCTATGTAGTCCTTGGTAGAATACCATATGAACCCGACATGGAACACATACGAGACGTTAGGATTATGCTTGGGGTGATAAGGGAAAGTAGCAAGGGGTATCTCCTTCTGCATAATTTCCCCCACATGAATGAGATAGGGTAGTAGTTGGGTATATGGTATTGGAATTTTGTCAAAACGAGGTTGTCTCCCATTTTAATTATTATTCCCATGTATGTTCTTCTTGTGGCCATGATTTTTGTTGTTCTAAGGTGCTTCCTGATTTTAAAAAGCTTGAGCCTGTGGAGGCTGTTGATATTGAGGCAGTGCTTGATACTGAAATGATGGCTATTGGTATTGAGTCGCAACGACATATGGCATAGGAGCCATAAGAGCTTGAAATTGAGGGCGAAAATTTGCCATAACAATGCTTGTTTCCCATTCCTTCTTCTTGGTGAAGTTGCTTTGAGGGTTTTTTAGCCTTTGCTTGCTGATTAATAGCGCCAAAAATATTTCCAGTCTTCAATCAATTTTCAACGTGTTCCCCTATTGTTACAACATCAGAGACATTTGAGGACATGCTACCAACCATTTTCTCAAAGTACATTCCCTGAAGTGTACCTATGAAAATATCTACCAATTCAGTGTCAGACAACAGAGGTTGAACACGTGCATCCATTTCTCGCCATCTTTGAGCATATTCTTTAAAAGTCTCATTTGTCCTCTGAGCCTGATTCTACAATTGTAATATGGTAGAAGCCATGTCCAGATTATATTTGTGTTGTTTTAGGAAAGCGCCAGAAATATCCTTCCAGGACCGGATCTTGCTACGCTCCAGTCCCATATACCTGTCAAGTGAGCCCTAGACATGCTATCTTGAAAGTAATGAAAGAGTAAGGCATCATTGTCAATATAAGAAGCCATATTCCTATAATACATAGGAATATGACTCCTTGGACAACTGATCCCTTTATACTTATGTAGATCTGGTACTTTAAACTTTTGAGGAAAAACCACATTTGGCACAAGACATAACTCTTTTGCATTCATACTGTATGCAGAAAACCCTTCAATAACCCTGATGCGTTCATTTAGCAGTTCGTAATCAACATGCTTGTTTGGAAGATTCTGATTAGCATATTGATCTTGAGGATAAGCTCGGGAAGTAGGAAGCTGAAGAGCTTGTGGAGTAATCTGAGCAGGCACTTAAGGAATACCATACTGAGGAGTATGAGTACCAGTAAATTGAGGAAACATTTGTAGAGGATACATCAAACCATTATTAACCATCCATGAATCGGGATTATTAGTTTGAGGTTTTTGACACAGGATGAACATAAGGAGCATAAGGGCCCCCAGGATGAACAGGTTGAAGTGCAGCATTGGCAGAAAGTTGCGGAACAACATTGGTAGAAGATACCCTAAGATAGACAACAGGCATTCTAGGATAAACATACTGGATACCTTGATAGGGATATTGATTACAGGTTGAGTAATCGGAGGAATCTGGACATGAATGGGAGGACACCTATACTCATGCTCAGTTTCATTTGGTGCTTCATCAGTTACAGACACTGAGTTCTGACGAGGTTGGTCTTGAGGTACCTCGTGGTTATCAATATCCACTACCTGAGGAGAGGAGGAATTCCTCATAGACAAGCAACATAATTCCCATTAAGAGTAGGAATTGGCATGGGCGGGTAGGGAACAAAGGCACCATCATTTCCAACCTTAGGATTGAAATTCTAAGGCATCCCCCAGGGATAAGCATCAACATGGCCACTAGGCTCCGAAATAGAGCATAATTGATTTGGAATATGTTGAGCAACAATCTCAGTTGGAGTCTCAATGATGGTAGTTACAGTAGTAGAGTCTTTTTGAGTACGAAGGTACTCCAAAATAGTGTCCATTTCCTCTGAAACTGATCCGTTTATCCTTGGAACTGTCCCAAGGTCTCCTTGTA